>NW_022280699.1:0-21026 GCF_004355925.1 Anarrhichthys ocellatus | reverse complement strand
CAGAGAGGCAGAGAGGCAGAGAGACAGAGAGGCAGAGAGACAGAGAGACAGAGAGGCAGAGAGGCAGAGGGACGTGAAACAAACAGGCAGCGAGTCAGGAATGAACGCTTACAGCCGCTCGGTCATCATATCCAAATCAGAGCTATTTTATTACTGGTCCATTAACAGGAAATTAATTGGCAACTATTTAAATAATCGCTTGAGTTTCATTTACGTAGTTTTATGAAAGCCCTAGCAATGAGATATTAATTACCACATCAATAATGGAAATAATAGTTAGTGGCAGCCCTAATCCCAATTATGAAGGATTTTGTTATCTCAAGTGAATTGGGGTATGACAGCAATAAGCAGCCACACACACAATATGATTACATTATCATATGTGAGGTATTGCATCAATACTGATTAACGTATGCCGCCCCGCTCCAGTCACAACTGAGAATGTAGCTCGTAGAGGATAATCATCACTCTCGGTTTAGCCACTTCTTCTTTTTAAAGGTCAGCCATATTTCTAAACTAACATTAATGCTTTTGTTTGGGGACTGTGTAATGCGTCATTTACGAAAAATCTAAATTACTATGATTTTTTTTAAACATTAAATACATCATAGGTCATAACTTCCTGAAGGGTCTGCAGAGCTTTACTCTGATTTAATGTCAGCAGCATCCAAAGGTCGAGAATTGAAGCATTTTACATACATTTGTTGATACGATATAAATCCATAATAAGTTGTACAATAGAGAAAGTTCGTGTCAGTAGAGTAGTGATGCTAGCGGAGGCCTCTCTGTCCTCCTCCTGCTGCATCAGCTGCAGATGCGTCCATGGTCAAATTAAATCAGCAGCTTGTCTACACGTAGGTTAATTCAAACCGCAAGAAGGATAAAATATCGTTGACATACTCAGCTGGTGTCGGAGATATTCTCTCCTCCGTCGTCTCGTACAGTAAACTGAGCTGGTGTCTGTTTATGTCATTGTGTACGGATGGTGCTGATGCTGCGGTCCACTCCTACCGGCTACTGAGGCTAATGCTAGCTAGCTAACTTTGAGGGACAGGATATGCTGCCTTCAGGTATTCCTCGTAAAATCCTAATCAGAAACGCCATACCACGCGTCACGACAAATACGACCACAATCGCCCCAGTGACGCAGTCAGCAGCACTGTACTGCAGTTGTTGGGTGCTGCAGTTTTCTTCCAAATAATTGTAGAATATATACCTCCATAAACAATTTTGCTCAAGTCTTGCCAAGTCTTCATAGTTAGTTTTGTGTGACCAATATCCAGTATTCGGAAAAGCGCTCTATAAATAAAATGTATTATTATTAAGTAGCGGTCAATTCTGAGAGGTACTTTAGACAAAGTGGACCATGAGCTGTGAATCTTTTGTTAAAGTACTTTATCTAAGGTATTCACCGGTAAGCACAGCTGCACTCATACCAGTTTTTCGGAACAGTCCACGAAGGCAGCATTACCGCTAGCTTCACTCAGCTAGGTTAGCATATGAGGTAGCAAAGTAACGTAAAGTGGCTACTTACACACACAGTGTACACACAGTCGTTTGTAAACGTTTAAGCCCAGTAGCACGGGGGGTTATCGACAGGCTGTACTGTCGAAATGCAAACTCAGAGGTCAAGTCTTAAACTACTTTAGAGAAATCAACACTTTGGTTACTTCCGTCGTATTCAGCCGAGTCGTCCCTGTTGTCGCACTGCAGCAGGTTAAGCGTCCTTAGAGACAGCGGCCTTAAAACCAGCGCTTCTGCCATCAGTCCCCGGACTTAAGAACAAATGAAATAAACACTATTATTTCAATACAATGAAACCTAAAACTAAACTAAATAAGCTCTCTTGGTCTTAAGGGTAGATTTTACCGTTGAGATGTTACTGATGTTTAAAAACGCAACTAAACATGCTTTATATTCACATTTTCCTTCTGATGGTGTTACACAAAAAAGGCAAAACGTGATTTTTAAAATATTTATTTTCAAAATAATTATATTTACAAAATTACAATCTGTGACTAACAAACAGCTGAAACAGCTGATTCATTCCTTCTGAATGAATCGAATCACATTTGCCTCACAAAGACAAGGACCAAGCAGCCTACAAGTGAGGCCAAGAGACATGATTACCTCATGAAACTGTCCTCACTGTCAGTATACAGATGATGTATCAGTGTGCCTCATTAACTTAAACATTGAGCTAATTATTGTTATTAGACAATATCAAGATATTGCATCTTAAATCAGACATGATGTAAAGAACGGCAGTGCACTGTATTTAGAGAACACACTAGACTTTCTTTTTTTCACAAGAAATGTCATGTTAACCTAATTTAAGACACGCTGGTTCTAAACAGAACAGCAAAACAGGAAACCTGTGTATGGAAACCCGTTTTGACCTTTAACCTTATCAGAAGGTCCAGATGGTGTTCGATGATTTCAATAATAAGCTTCGGAACTACTTTGAGAAATTCTCAACGGAGGTCAATGGTGTTTCCCTAAATATCTACTGTCAGCTGATTATGAGTCAAGCTTCAGAGTTAAACGCTGCAAACGAATACTGACTGAGCCAACCGAATATGTGAACACACACAAACTTGCATACAGAGAAAGGCACGAACAGACATCACAGGTCAGCCTTCTCGGGGATGTTTAGCACCGTGCTGGAGCTGGATGTTCCCTGGCTGAAGGGGGCCGGCGCTCCTCTGTACGCCGACTCCAGCAGCACCTCCGTGGAGACCGAGGCGGAGGCCGAACCGAGGCCCGGGGCGGGGCTGGACTGTGGGTGTGCGGCAGTGTTCCCTTGCTGCACCTCAGCGAGCCTCTCCATCTCCGCGTGCTTTAGGCCCCGCCTCTTGCCCAGGACCTTGACGTAGTTGGCGGGGACGAGTCCCGTGGTCTGGCCGTCCGTGCTGGCCAGCAGCCAGCCGCGCACCTTCGGCTGGTGCTCTGAACACAGGGGAGAGTCAAAGGTCATCCACACGGGGTAAACACCAACTATCTCAGCTCTATTTTCCCAAAAGCAGGCCTTTCTCTTCCATCATTTACAATTTTTTTGTCACTCAAAAGACAAACTTTTACAGGCTTTTTGACTGACGTCTCTGTAGTACACAACATACACTTATTATACCACATGGACAGGAAAACCAGAGCTGTAACCCCACCTCTTCCTGATGAGGATAATATCCTCTATGACCGTATAAATGTATTTCTATGTTGCAACATTGACATATATCTCTAAAATAATACTTCAACTCATAAAATGTGTTAAACCCGCAGTGGTTTAAAGAGCTCTCACCTTTCGGGGCGAGGTTGAGCATGTCTCCGGCCCGCACAGAAATCTCCTCCTCGGACGCCCCTAAAAAGTCATACTCGACTCGGGCCACCACGTGGTCGTCCTCCCCGCTGGCCCAGTTAGTGGCTGAAGAAAATAAACGCAAAACACATCGTCAATTGTTAAGTGTTCATTCCAGGTAGTTTGTAAAGCCAGCAGTCGGAAGCTGAAATTAAGTTTTATTTCCTCACGTGCCACCGTCGTGTAGGTCAGTGACCTTTTCTACCGGCCACTCAAATGCTTTGTCTGCCACCTCTGAAGTCTATGTAGAACACTGAGTCAGTGGTACCAGGCAGTAGAAATATGGGATATGTCATGTAACCTTAATCTCTGAATATTTTTGGAACTGACACTAAATTAATCTGCCATGGTGGCAGGTGAGCCGAAATTTTTACCTGCTTCCTTTTTGACTTTTGTCCATTCGTTGTTATTATTGTCATTAGCAGTGTTATTGCTATTGATTTGTATTTTATTTTGGCGGTGTTTTGGTGGCAGATTCCATGTTTTTCTTTCGTTATTTGTTCCCTTTTTGGATTTTCATCCCATATTTGTTTTTACATTGTGATGTAGTGGTTTTGAAGGGACCCCAGGAAGAGGAGTTTCTACCTTGGTAGTAGGGAACGGGAATTCTGTGTAAATAAAATAAATACATAAACATTTACTCAAGCAGGCTAATTTCATTTCCTGCCAGCAGTAATTGTGATTAGCTGGAAAGAACACCGGCATTATTTTGGGCCATGATGGCACAAAGGTGAAAGCTGCTGATCTAAAGTCCAGAGAAAAAGGGGGACGGCTCCTGATCTTACAGTTAAAACTTAAATGTGTGTCAAAATGTAGAAGTTCAACGTCTCATCTGCAATTGCAAAAATCCTGAATGTTAGTCTCACCGGTCTCTTCAGAGCCAGGGCCCGAGCTCAGCAGTTTCCAGATGAGGTAGGGTCCCCCCAAGACTACAGCGAAAAACAGAAAGATTGGCCAGGACTTCACGGGCCGACTCTCCATCCCTGCTCCGTCCCCTCCGGACGCACTTGTCACCAGGGCATCAGCGGCACTGTCGGCCCACAAGTCGTCTATGTCGGCGTCCGACCTTCGCCCCAGCAGCCTCTGTAACCGCCGGTAGAGGTAGTGCAACATGCGTACCAGAGCTAAGGTTGAAAAAACACTGGTGAGGTGTGCACGCAGCCTCGTCAGGTGGTTGGCCACGTCCAGCACGGCACGGAAACTGTTATACACCGCCGAGTAGGTGGCGTTCAGCATCATGCTGACCGAGCCGAAGGCCTGGACGATGCTCTCGATGGACTGGAAGGCGCCGCGGCTGCTCTCCTCCGCCTGCTGCACGAAGCGGCTGGGGGCCACGTCTTCCGTGTGGGGGAGGCGGCTGTATCCTCCCGCGCCGAAGCCACCGCCGAAGCCACCGCCGAAGCCACCGCCGTAGCCACCGCCGTAGCCACCGCTATAGCCACCGCCATAGCCCCCATACATGGAGCTCCCATAGGGGCTGTAAGAGGAGGTGACGGAGCCGTAGGATGGACGGTAAGCCTGATGGACGGGACGGGGTGGAACCGGGGGCAACACACGGGTCAGGACAGGAGGGCCCGCAGAGTGGGAGGGGCCTGCAGCTGGTCCAAAGTTTGCAGATCTGTTTGGTGACAAGATCGAGACAAGACATGGGGATCAAAACATCTGTATTCATGTTGTTGTTTTTGTATACAGAAGAGCATAGGGTAGATTTAAATTAGCCAAGGGCCTGGAGCTGGTCTAAAACTACAGAAGGCATTAGGTTAATGATTCTGTGTGATTACATTAGCTTCAACTACCTTAAAAACAATGGTAATCGATAATAACCTTACTCAGATAAGGTCAATACGTGTCACATTTGAATTACTAACGTAACGCTAGATGAACAACAAAGATGGTGATGAGACACGAAGTAGTGAGGGGCAATAAAATACAGTTGCAAGGTTTAAGCTAATGTTTCGTGTACGAGCATCGTGACGTTATGCTACATTTAGTAAGCGGAGCCTGGAGAAAAACACTTCCCGTGCTCGTGTAGGAGTCATATGTCAGGGCTTCATTGGGCCTAGCTAACGTTAGCTGGTTAGCTAGAAGTATAGCTGGTACTTTGTTTAAATGGCTATCGTCGGTAAAATACTCTGACGAATGGAAACTTTTTGATAGGCCAATGGTTTATAGCACCATTGTTTGGGGGATTTCGCCAGGCTTGTGCAGCTACATTAGCGTAAGCTAGCTAACGCAGCAACAACATCGAACCAGCTACAGTCAGTAAACACAAACGTTGTCCTACGATACCGAGCTAGCTAACGCGGCTATTACAGCCCGTGTACCTGTAATTTATAGGCACACTCATTGCCCCCGGAATCCGCCTTTCCCATGGCTTTTGTGGAGGCTGTGGATCCATCGTTAAATATACATCCACAGAGTTTGACCAATAATAAGAACTCGCTTCCGGGATTCCTAATATCACCTTCCGGACCCTGTCCCAGTTTGTCCTGTTGCGTTCCAGGTCACCTCGTAATCTCCTATTTCTGATGTTGGAGAGAGATTTTATTCTTTTTTTTTTTTTACAAAGAATATATGGAAACTGACAACAGTACACAGTCCAACTAATGCCATAAAAATGTCATTACATTGTATGTCATAAAAACTAATATAATATGTCATAAAACTTTGTAATCTAGTGTGTGTGTCATAGAAATTCCATAAAAATATAGTGTAGCATGCCATAAAAATAATCTAGTATGTTTTAATAAATGTCTTAGTATAATGTGCCATTAAAATATTATAAATAATGTCATGAAAACATTTAATTGTATAGTAACGCCTGAAAAAATATAGAATAGTATTCCATAAAAAACAATATAGTATGTTATGAAAAATATCCTTGTATATTATGCCATAAAAGAAATAATAAAATAGTTTGTCACAAAAATTACCTCTCAAATCCTGAGTTGTTGTTTTTTGCACTGAAGACGCTTAAACGATTGAATGCACAACTCGCTTCTGTCCAGCAGAGGTCGCTGTGACTTATCACAAAAGAAGAGGATAAAAGGGAATATCCCTCCTTTGTAATACACTGTATTTAAATTAAGAACACATGTTTTCATGGCTATTGTTCTCACTAATGTCCAGTCACATTGACAGCAGTCATTTTAAATTCCTATGAGTTTGGCTGAAGAGAAACATCCCCACTGCCCTATGGTATGCACTTCATCATTATGTAGTAACCTGCACTAGGACATTCAGATATAAAGTGTGAGCTGAATGAACATTATAGCACTTTTCTACTCTTCCGAACACTCAAAACACTTTAACATTACATGTCACCATTCACCCATTCATTCACTGATGACAGGGGCTACCATGCAAGGTGCCACTTGCCCATCAGGAGTAACTAACATTCACACACATTCACACACCGTAGGCACACAGCTACGGGAGCAATTTGGGGTTTCCCAAGGACACGGGGATCGAACAACCGATCCTCTGATTGATTGAAGACCCTGCTCTACCACTGACCCACAGTAGTTAACTATTGTTAAATATTCTACGAAATGCCCCTTCATAAGAAGATAGTTTTCCCCCTTTTAAAAATAATTCTCTAAATCCATTCTAAGAAAGAAAAAAACACGTTCTTCCCATTATTTCACACAATCAGACAACTGACGGAGACTTGAATGTTAATAAATCTAACAAACTGTCTAGAGGCTTTTTTGTTGTTGCTGTCAGATTTGGGTACTAACACTATTTCCTACGCCAGTCTCCTTTGATTGCCGACGTTGCAGCTCCTGAGATTTGACTTATATGACGTGTGTGAATTGGATTTGAGGGGTGGATCCCCCTTTGGGCTCTCACCAAGTGTGGATCAGTCAACCCCGTAGTAAGGTTTGGGGAGGGGGTGGCTTGAGCTGCAGCTATAGTGTAAGAAGAGCAGCTCTTGAGCGCAAGCAGTGGGCGCAGAGGTGTGCGGTGTGGTTTGAGGAGGGAGCCCCGTGATGTCAAGTGTCGTGCGTTGAAGAGCTGACGCTTTAGAGTCGCCGTGGGGTGGGACGAACAGAAGGTGCCTGTGTGTGTGTGTTGGTGACATGACGGAGTAAGGTGGGACTCCAAAGTGTCGGTCCCCTGATGCCGCCGTGCGTGGGAAGACGCTTGAGATGATGGTCCTGGTATTTGGGGTTTGACCTTTTTGTTGGTGATCATAGACTGTAAAGGATCTTTACAGTTTTTACTTGGCTCTAGAAAAAGAGACGCTATCTGACAAAAACAACCAAACTTAATAACATTTTTTTAAATTTTGAATGTATTTTACAACTTACTGGAGCATAATGACATTCGAATCAATGAGCAAACAAGGAACTGATATGACTGGTATCAGAGCTGTGCTTACTATTATTTATTTATTTGTTTGTTTATTTAGTTATTTATAAAAAATCAAATCTCTAATTTCTTTTATTTATTTATTTCTTCCTGTATTATCCTATATTTCATCTTTGTTTTTGTTTGTTTTTCTATTACTTCTTGTTTCCCTTTTCAGAAAAGATGATAAAGAGATGTTTAAAAAGATAAATAAATAGAGGATAATTACATTTAATGAATAAATTAAATGGGGAAAAGTATGAAGACACCCAAACATTACACTCATATATGTAAATATGCTGCAGCCACTGATTTCAGGCTTTCCACCAGATTTTTGGGACTTGGCTGCAGGGGTTTGGCTCCAAATCGTGAACCATTAAAATGAAATGTGAGCACATCGCTCTTTAGATGAACTGCTCCGCAGCTTGTAGACGCCTCAGATTCTTGGCGAGAGTTAGATGAGAAGATCGACGCCACTCTCATGTCTGTCCGTTGGAGGCCATGGAGACGGTTAGCTTAGCTTAGCATAAAGACTGGGAACAGTCGGAAACAGCTAGCCTGACTACAGGTTAAAAAAATATGCATAGCAGCAACCCTAACGCACACTAACTAACATGTTGTATCTCGTTTGTTTCACTCACACTAAAACTGAAGTGGAGTCTAATTTACAGCAAGAAAATGGATAGTATTTTCTGAAAATATAGACTATAACTATTCTTTCAAGTGAAGCTAAGGGCCAAAGTATTTTAGAAAGTTACTTTTGGCCATATAGTTTATGATATTGATATAAGTTAAGGCATGGAAAAAGGAGAATTTAGCAGTATAAGCTGCTCAAGCAAGTGTACTCGGATTATCCGATGTCCTGCTGTTGGATGGTCACGAAATGCACTGGAGGCAATTGCATGAGTTTTCTCTCTAAGGGCTGTCTGACATTTTTAAGAAGAAATGTTGCCAATTATTGCAGACGCATTTCAAAGAGATTGAAAAAAGATTTGCTGGGGCTGCCTCGAATTTACCCTGTATATTCCTGTGTTTATACAACCATGGTAGAATCCCTAAGCTTTCCCTCACACCCATATCTGCCTTTCTGTTCGTGCATTTAATCGACTGGCCCAACCAGACCTATGACTTCCCTCATCCCAACGCAGCATTCCTTTACTCGTTCTGAAATTCCACTGTTCCTGACTTGTTGTATGGTGTATTTTTGCTGGGCAGCACGCTGGATTGGCCTGAATGTAATGTGGGAACTTTTCACAAAACGCTGGTTCCTCCTTGCTCCGTGCGTGTCAGTGTGTCTTCTCTTTGTGCTGCAAACGTGTGTATTGCAATAAGTATTAATGACAGATGGGAAGATGGAGGCTTGTACAAAAGTGGAACTGTCAAGAGAAATTGTTAACAGAACATACAGAACTCAGTTTTTAGCCTGTGCGCGCACACACACAGAATGTTGACATGGTTGTGTGGCTGCTTATGAAAAAGGGAAATACAGTAACTGAAGGGACAATACGGTAGTTTCTATTATTGAAAAAAAAACGAACTGAGAGGCAACAAGTTCTGTTATCTGAGGTGTAAACTTAAAAAGGAAGACAGAAACTGTTTAGAAAGTTGAGAAAAAATGGTCTGAAGTTTGAAGGCTACTTATCCAAAGTGTGTATATAAGTTGTAAACACTAAGGATGATAATATTAGTATGATATCAGATACTGTAGGCCACTACGAAGCCTGTTTGGAAAATCTCGGAGGCATTTAAGCTAGTTAGAGTTAGCTTAGCTTGACGAGTTAGCTTCCAACACAGCTCATTTATCTGCTACTTTTTTTCTCTACTTTGATCACAGCTACTGCCTTACGTATGTGTATAGAATACTGAATTACTAAGATGTTGGAGCATTATTCATTTTACAACTATAGGAAACATTATTAGAAAAGGTCATTGAATTAGCTTTAGCTAAGGCTAGTTGTATTTTCACTTCCAGTCCAGCTAGTTAAAGCTAATTGGAGGAGTGTCTTTGCAGTTTGCTTTTTACCTCTCTTTTGTAGTTTGTGCAAAATTGACATGCTGTTTTAGATCCCTAAATTATACTATCTATGGCATACTAGTTTTATATGGAAAACACATTTTGGCTTTGTAGAGCCCTGTAGTCTATATCAATGTTGAATAGCAGTGTTCTTTTACACTTCTTCCTATCTCACTACATTAGCATACATAAACTTAGAGTATGGTTCCTCGCTTGAGTCACTCATCTTAAGTATAAGACCACTAAAACAATGACATAAACCTGCTGAACACCCTGGAACACACAGGTATTCGCTGCTCTGGTCATACATTCACAGTAAAAGCTTTGTGGGATTTTCCCTTTGCTCTGAAACATGAGTTAGGTCTTGCATGAGGAGCCTCTCTAGCTACACATAAGTACAACACCTATAATTAAAATGTGCTGCAGGAAGTTTGCAAATTGTAGGATCAGGGAAATTGCTCTCAGAGAATGGAAGTAATAACTGCTCTCCATATTTCACAGAGAGATCTTGGCTCAGTGATCTTATAGGTGGAAAAGATGACTATATGTATTTATGACGTGTGGGCATCATTCCACGAGTTGATGCAGAGGAAGGCCTTTTTTAAACCTTGTTTTGTTCCTAAAACGGTTAATTGCTCTATGCAGACCGGAATCTGGCAAAGTTAACATATTTTATTTCTTCACTGAATAATGTATTTATTTACATGGGGCAGAAATTCTGCATAAACATCTGCATAAAACAAAAACAAAAACAAATCATGTTTGTCTTCATATTCATGGTTACATGTAGTAATATGAAACCCCAGATAGTTGTTTTTAACTTGTTTGAATTTAATGTGAATCCACATACAATGGGCATCAAACTCAATATATGAGGAATAGATAGAGGAAGTGGATAAATACCAATAAAATCTAACTTTCTATTATCAGTGCTGCAGGCACACACCTCTACCAGAGCACTATTGTTGTTCGAATGCATCTGTGACACGCACGCCCTGTGGTAACCCCGGCCATGATAAGGTGAGATAATGGTGTGTTCATTCAGGTGGAGTGTGACCGGATGCCTGTGTCGTCAGCAACCATTTGCAGTGAGCAAGGGTTTGCAAGCTTCACAGGAAGGAGGAGGAGGGGGGGGGCAGCTGAGTGAAGGGGGAGGAGACTGAGCAGCAGAGGAGGGGCATTACTGGAAATAGGTGGCTAAACAGGTCTGGCTGGCCTTTTCCAGGACATGGTTAGGAAATACTGAAAGAGACACACTGCACTAGCGCAGACTCTCCCTATGTGTGCACAGAAAGACAAACACGGCTGCACACACATACACGACGACATACAGTGTGTGTGACATGTGGCCCCCCCCCCCCTGCACTCATGCAGGACTAACTGTTTAACCCCAAGTCATAAAACTAACTCTTTGCAGAAGTGAAATATCCTGACTGAATTACTTCACTGTGATCTATGTGTCAGTGAAGACATTTGGTCCTCTTGTTATTTACCAATGCACGGATTTGATGTTGCAATACCTTGTTTCATTATACAGCCCTTTACCAGCTGCATTTTTCGGCTCTGGATGAGTAAGCACTGGGTTGAGAACTCACACGTAAACATTGGAGCCCAGGGTTAACATCTACATGAATCAGGAAATAGCTCGAGTCAGCAACAGGTTTTCGTTAGCCCTGGGCTTAATACAGGGCATGCAAAATTCCATGCTGCAGATCTCAAAAGGAATTGTAAGCCCGGACCAAAACCTATAACTTTGTGCTTGAGCTTTTGGACTGCTGCTCTCTGAAATAAAAAAATCTATGTGCAGTAAATGGAGTTTTTCTCTGGACTAAACAACCCTTGCAGTGAAGTCTCCAGTGAACTCGGGCCAGCATCAAGAGAGAAATTGCGCCAGCCCAACACAGATTTCAAAACATCAGTGTTTCTGTCAAAAGGACAATGTAGTAGCCCACATTACAGGAGCACACTATTACTATTATGTCATGTAACCCATAATAAAACACTTTCTCTGTCAACTCATCAATCCTGTTTCCAACAACAAGCACTGATAAACCCATTGTGCGCTACCCGCCAACTTTAACGGCCGACACACCAAGTTAGCGACTAGCTGTTGAACATAGTGGAGCATTTAGCAGCTAGCGAGCCAAAACAGAGCCAAAAGGAGAGTGAATAGGACTTAACAGGTGGCCAAAAACACAACTTCAAATGACGGCTGAGGCTGCTCCATATCTCAATAATATCAGTAGTTATATTCTAGTAATAGCTAACACGTAAGCCTTTTCAACGTGTCATTTTTAGCTTGTTGTTGGAGTTTTGACCAAAATAATGGACCAATGCTGTAAACTTCTCGAGGCTATTCTAATAGTACTTAGATGTTTTCATAACCACCGGTTGACTGCATGCATCAAATGACAAAAAACTGTAGACTCAATTGAGGGATCAATAATAAAAAAAAAAGATAAAATCAGTGAATCAAAACCAAAAGCCTGTGAGCGGATTGTTGACAGTATCCGGCGTGTTGAGGTTAAATCGGGGTTCACTGGTTTCTTATAACAACGAGACAGGAAGGATGCTGCATGCAGCGTTTCACCTCAGTCTCCTTTAATACGAGAGAACACAAACATCCAATGTCGTACATCCTGGATTCCTTGGCAGGACACACTGCTTGAAAAGTACCTTTGTGTTATTGAATGCAGAATTTTTCGAGAAATAAGATTAGAATCAACATTCATCGATTGTGATGAAAATATGAGCGGCGCTGATGTAAAAATGAAACTGTGCAACTAATTCACAGAGGATCAGTATTGTCGATATAGGTCAAAGCAAATTATGCCAGGCCGTGATCATTGACTTACTTACATGTATCTTTGGACAGATTTGGTTTGCTCCAGACATGAGCCTTGCTAACTGTTTCCCCTCTGCTCCTAGCCTTTATGCTAAGCTAATGCTATTGATCTTCTAGTCTATCTCTCAGCAAGAAAGTGATTAAGCACTTTTCCCAAAATGTTGAACCATCTTTCAGCTGTAAACGACTCGCACGTTGTGCGACACGTTGCAGTTTGACGTGGGATTATGAGCCGCACCATTTCTTTGCTGGGAGCAGTTACCTCAGCTGTTTCCAGTCTTTACACTTCACTAGACTAACCGAATGCTGGCTATAGACTTGGAGTATCTCTTCAGAAATGAAAATGGCTCAAAAGTGATGTAAAGCTGAAGGATTAAACACTTCTACATTTCTGCATGGACATGAAAGCAAAAGGTTTCAATTGGAAGACAATGTTTTGGCCATGAGCAAAATCCTGATGACAAGTTAGGTGAGGACAAGTCCAGTGAAGCTCAAACTGAAAGTGAAAAGTCACGTGGCTCATCGCTCACCACTTTGTTGTTGAGACACGCCGAAGTCAGAATCACGAAGACATGCTCACCGTCAGGCGCTGCATTATCTCTACCCTCAAGGCCAAAGCTTTCTGCCTACAGATACTCCTTAGAAACTATCAGCTGATTGCAGCCCAGTGCATCATACTGTAGCTTCTTGCTCCATTGATTCATGGTGTCATCGGTCACGTCAAAACATAACCTATGAGGAAATCTGGGGACTTTGGCACAATATTGGGAGACTTTTACAAAGCTGGGGAGGTTGTAATTTAACCACCCTTCTAAATCATTAGTCCGGTTGTATTAAACCACAGGTAACAGTAGCAACCACACTGATGCGTTAGTGTGTCAACTCTAAAGTTTGATTATGGTTGAAGTACCTCAAACTTGCATTCTTTCTAATGGCCAGCAGGGGGCGACTCCTCTGGTTGCAAAAAAGTCTGATTGTATAGACTCCTTCTCACTTGATTTATTACCTCAGTAAACATTGTGAACATGAGTTTATGTTCTCATTCTCTAGTTTCAAGTCTTCTTCAATACAGCATGATGTTCATTTTGTAAATTATGTCCATTTAGAGTCAAATAGACCATAAAGCAGGGTATGCTTTAGGGCGGGGCTACCTTGTGATTGACGTGTTCTGGTCTGGGTGTTGTCCATGTTTTCGTCTTAAATCTTAAACTCTTTCACAGTGTGTGTTTTCAGTTCATGAAAGTTATTTGAAACATTTTGGTCGCCTAAAAGTTACGTTTGGTTATATTTTGCTGCACCCTCTCGTGTCACCTCTCCTTGGAAAAAACCCCAACATGGAACATGTAGAATAAGACAGACTCTGTTTATTAAGAACTGATCTTGTAGAAAAATCCAAAAATAGCAAATCTTACAAACTAGTCATCAAAAATATTTACTTCCTTTTACAACCAAAAAGCTTCTGAAGGGCATACAAGTAGAAAAACAACATGCTAGGATGAGCTAGACTACAGTTGACAGTTTATCATCAGACAACCACAATGTCCTTGAGCGAGGCGCTCTGTGAAGATATCGATAAGCTCAGCTGAACGAATGAAACATCAATAAAGTACAAAATTGACATCTTTATATAAAAAAAAACCCATCTAGTAGAAATGCTCTGAGAACTCTGAATAACACATGTGATCACTGTTATGACATAGTCATTACAAAGGAAAGACAACACTAAATGTGCTTCCTCCCACTTCCTCAATGGAAATTTCAGTACCTTGCCAGTTCTTGAGCATTTCAGCATTGTTATTGCTTTCACTCTCAACTATGGCTTACATGTATGTACAGAGCGCATTTATAACAGCAAATACTCTGCTAAGAAATCAATAAAACAGTACAATATGTAAGAATTCCTTTACAAAGCAAAAAAAGTGTGTACAACCATGATAACGAGCCATATTGTCTGCTCTAATTTCCAATCCCTAACATACATTTGCCCCCGTTTTATTTCCAAAATCAAACACTCTACTATACATTATGTTCACAGTGAATCCAACTTCACATGAAAAAGACAAAGAAAGAAAGTAGTACATTCACTTCTGCAGAATTCTAACTTTGGCTTGGAAACCATGAGCATGTTGTTGGTCATCTTTACAACCTAAGATGTTTTATCCCCATACTTCACCGTGCAGAAAGAAGCCAGTTGAACTCATGAGAGCTCAATTTAATTGACTAGTCTGGAGAATATCCACTAAAAGCCTCAACACCAGCAGCTGGAAATCAATCAGTGAATTAGGGGGAGTAATTTGAACTACAGTCCATTGGTTAAAGGTCAGGGTGTAACCTGAACAGGCGTCCTTAATATGAATGCAAATAGGTTCTGAAACTGCATGGTTCTTGTCTAAAATGAACCAAGAAATCAAATTTGATTAATCATTTTTAACAGAATGGTGTCTTTCCATATATTGGGAAGCAAAAGCCAATGCTTACCAAGCCATAGATGGCCAAACAAGTGTAGGAACCACCCTTGGTGATGTCTCTGCTAAAGAAGGAACTAGTTCGTAATCAATTGCACCTCCTAGAAACAACGCCTTTGTCTGGTTGTAGATTCCACATGGCTATAATTTTATGTAATTTGCCCACTGATGTAATAACCCAAGCAAATGCCCACTGATCCTTACTGGGCCAATATGGATGAAGCAAAATCTCTGTCTTTGCAAGGCTAAACAAGACCAACGTATTCCTCTGAGTTGCATCTGTTTATTTTTTGACACCGAAAATGTCACTCCTTTTAGTCACTTTGTCGAGTTGCTTTGATCCAGTCAGCCAAAGTTGTAAAGTGGCCTTCGGATGCCATGTCGTTGTCCGAGTACGGATTTTCCTGAGGCTGGGTGTTGCCACAAGCATCTTGCATCATTGGAATCATGTTGATGCCGTTGCTTATAGGACGAGGAAGCAAGTTGGTATAAGTATTTTCTTGGCTTTCGCTCGGGGATTGCATGACGGAAGAATGGGTCTCTTGTCGCATTGTGATCTGGGGCTCCTGCTTCAGCTGAGGCCCACCTCCCACCAGGCCCTTCAAAAAATCTTCCCCTTCCCCTACGAAGGAGAAAGAGCCCAGCCCCTGTGAGCCCCCTCCACCTCCGGGTACTGACCCGTTAAAGGTGTTCTGGACTTGATTGAGGGTAGTGAAATTGGGCCAAGCAGTCTGGAGACCCTGGTTCTGGTTGCCTGGATGGTTCTGGTTGCCTGGATGGTTCTGGGCCCGGGTCTCAGATGCGAGCTCCTCCCTTTGGTGCTGCAGCTGGAAGATTGGCTGGCTCATCACAGCAGCTTGGGGGGCTGGATCCAAGCACTGCAAGTCCCTCATGGAGAGCTGAGGGAGGGTGTTATTCTCAAAGCCACTGTGCTCCACTCTGTGGGGGTAACCAGAGACACGGTTTGCCTGCTGTTGCCTGCTGCTATTAGGACGTAGAAGATTGCTCATGGCACCGGACGGGTTTATGGTGACTGTATCCATTGAGAGTGCTGGGTTGGGATTTGCCCATGAATGGCTGACTGGCACAGTGGGAGCCTGCGATGTCATCATAACGTTCTGAGCGCCTGGTTGGAAGACCTGGTTGAATACAGGAGGTTGTTGCGGCATCGAAGGTGTGGGCTGTGGCCTCACGTACATGTTGCTGAGGTCTGGAAAACATACATTGACATTTAGTGTGATAGCAGGGCAGTATTATCCTGATCTGGATGGAAGCGTAGTATAGTTGCTGGCTTAACACCTAACCATTGCAATGTGAGGGAAACAAAGCCAGTTACCTTTTCGCATGTGACTCATGGTACTCTGTGGCACCGCCTTTGGCCGGTTTATTAGACCAGTGAAAGGAACACCTAAAGAAAGGACAGAAACCTTGGTTACAATGCATACATGTACACTGAATCTCATACATGCACATGGGGACATATGAGATGGGCTATATTGATATAAACAGTACCGTAACTCATACCTGACAGTCCTGATATCCTCATCAAGTGCTCTCTTCTCCGCTTTTTCTCATTGTAACCGTAAGGATCTAAAGCAAACGCAAAATGTTCACATGTATCACTTAAATCCACCTGAGACCCCCCCAGTTCCTGAAAACCACCAGCGGACACCGACCAATGGCGAGAGTTTGAGTTAATAACACAAAGAAGCAGATCTCTGCTTACCTTTGTCGTCGGGCAGGTATCTAAAATCCATGGCTTCACTGACTTCCTGATCGGAAGGCCGGCGCAACTGCATGTGCACGGTGACTGACTCCGTTACGGAGGTGTTATAATAGGAAGGAGTCTTAAAGACGATGGCCACTTGGCGATGAACGTCGGCCTGGGAGAAGGAGCCTTTGGCCTCCCAACCGTCGTCGGAGAAGAATCGCACCTCGATGTCGTCTGGAGGAAAGTGGGATGATGAGAAGACAGCAATGGAAAACTGAATGAGCATGCAAACAGATGGGCTCTATGGCTACGAGACGCAAAATGGATTCATGGATGGAAAACAATGGAGAGAAAATGTATGCAAGATATGAGAAATCTGTAAAACGTGTAAAACAACAAAATGCAGATTAGCTTATTGCGAAGGCCAACAGAGCATCGATAGTTTGTACCTTTCTGTACTTTGTCACACAGTAAGAAGATCTCATCCCCTCCCTTGACGCTGCCACTGTTCCGGTTGACCCGACAGATCCTCAGCTCCGCTGTGTTTGGGGCCCCTGATGATGCAGAAACAAGTTGTAACCATACAGCCCAACAGACGCAAACAATCTAAATCAAACTGCATTCTATGAGTGAGATAACATTTGTATTTCCAACAGTGATAGTGTCAGAGTCGGCCTTGACCTGATCTCGCTGATTGTGAAAAAACAAAACAGCTTTCGTGGCTCAGTGTAACTTGTTCAATATTTGCCTCAGTTTAGAAAAAGACCACAGTAGGTTTACAGTTGAGGCCTCAGCAGGTTGAGTCACATGTCACAAGAGAGTCAGAAGAGGAAGTGCTCCATGGCAACGGGGTTGTTTGAGGCTTTGTGTGTATAAAGAGCTTCCCCTTTCTCAATGTTTGTGAGGAACACTGAACTAGTTCACTAAGTGCAACACTCAAAACAGAGTTGAGAGAATAACTACTGGACACATGCACACAGGTCTTGCAACAAACACTTGGGTGGAAGCCAGTGCTCCCCAAAAGACAATTTGAAGGGTTTTTTTAATCTTAAAACTATGCAAGTTTACATCATTTTAGACCCATTATTATTTGGCTAGTATAGGCTAACGCCCAGAAAGACGAAACAGATACACACTGCATGAACTGTGTGTGCAAGTTACAACTGTATCATTGTATCGTCAAATAGAGACTTGACAATGGACAACATGCATATTATTAGACATCATAGCATAAATATATATGACAAAAATACCAAAGAAAATAAGATATTATTAATTTAATTGAATAGTTTTTATAGTTAAGCAGCATAATATATAATATAATTTTGCTTCTGCTACTGAAAAAAAAGAAAAGAAAACCATGAGAGATAGGTTTACCAAGAATGTACAGCATATTCCATACCACTTATCCTTCAATGTGAGCTCTTCTTTGCACATTAGTATAATTCCAACGAGGCCATTTAAAATCTTTTGCAAAGGTATTCTCCAACCAACACATTGTTGGAGGGCCTACTCTCTCTATGTGCAGGCCTACTCTCTCCTGCACTGTATATATTTACACCCCTGGCTTCATGGGTAACTTCTCAATTCTTGCATAGTAAAATTACTTTATCAGCAAGTAGAATATTAATAAAATGCTATGTAAGGGTATGAAATGACATGAATATTAGCATGGCAGTGCCGCGACGTTCTCGCCACATGCAGTTGCCCTAACATGACTTCAGCACGAAGACACACACGCTGTGACGCAGACCGAGCTCAGTCAACTCACTGTTGTCGTAGATGGGGTTGGTGACGATGGGGCCAAGCGGGATGGTGTAGTGGCCATTCTCGTCCTGCAGGAAGACCTGGATGCACAGGCGCACCACGTTCAGGTCGTACTCCTCCGTCTGCAGCAGCTGCTCACGTGGCACTGAGGTCACACACACACACATACATAGGAGTCATTATCACAGCTACATGAGAGGTGAGATGATGCATGAGACAAACAACCTGCAATGTAAGCAATGATCCCTTATATCACTCTGATTTTAAAAAAAGTATCATCAGCAAAATGTGCGGAATTATAGTACTTCTAATGCAAATATATGACCCTTTTTATACTATTAAATACAATATTATTGGACGATTATTGATGCATTAATGCGTTAGAAGCATTTTACAGTTGTAATTGGATGAGCTTTTTATTTACATATCCATGACAATGCATCATATTTTATAAGCTCCTCATACGTTTTGAATGAAAAAAATAAAATTTAAACAGTAACTACAGCTATCAAAATAAGTGTAGAAAGGGAAAAATTACAATATTAAGTACAAGTATAGTATGTACTTAGGTACAGTGCAATTAAATGGAGGCTCGTGGAACTTGTTTTGTGGTGCTCAAAACAAAAAAGTATCACCAACTTCAGGCTATTTATTTTAGGCCATAAACAAATGACGGCAGGCGTTTTGAAGGTGGATATCTCATGATGGCCGGCACATCATAACACCCGCGTGGCCAGACAGACACCACTAAACGTTTGCAGTCGCGCGGCTGTAATGTGGGTGAATTGATCGTAAATCAATTTAATCACAGAATGATACCATGGACCAAATGTGCAGAAGAATCGTGTGGTGAACAATTAATGAGAAACGTGTCACACCATCAAAGTGTAGATGGATGGACAGATAGATCTAGTCACATCTGTAGGCCGTCCCCAACACTTCGGATCAACACGTCACAGATAAGCTTTTTTTTTTTTTTTTTCAAGCCTCCACAGCCCACACTTTTATCTGCAAACACACACACACACGCGTCACACACACCGCCCTCAGAGGTGACGCGAACCTCGAAGGGATAGCTTTATAACTGAGACGCCCCCACACACACAGATACATACACACCATGCTTTCACATCTGCCTACTTTCTCTTCCTCCATCTCTCTCAATTTCTATCTATCACGCTCATGCCGAGGCCACATACCGCCTACAATTTGTCACCGCGGTGACGCTCTGCAACGTCACCTTCGGGGTGGAAAGAAGTGCCTGTGTGTGTATGTGTGTGTGAGACAGTGTCAGCAGGAGTAAGAGATGAGACTCCCTGCACGAGTAACCATGAGGGCTCCTGACGTGTGTGAAAGTGGTGGGACTAAAGTCAGAGCTCAACTCTTTTTGAATCCTCGATAATGTGAAGCGGCTCAGTGTGCAACAGCAACACGTGAGACGGAGGGGAAACTCCTCGTCCTAACTCACTGTGTCACTGGGCATGCTCAGTGCAAACAGCCAGCGTAAGTATTTTTCCCGCCCTGTCTCTACATGCACCGCTGGCACCAGCACATCATCATTCCCAAGGCTCAGGTCCAAGTGGAGTCACGGGTCATCGGTGCAGCTACGAACGAGTCGGTTTGGATTTTGACTCTATAAACATGTCGACATCATGGTCTGGTGTCTGATATCCAAAATACTTCAGCCTGGCTCTAAACGCTTGTAACAATGTCCTTGATGATATGCAGCATTCCGACCGTCTGACCTGCTTCATGTCACCTGCACATTTTTGTTTGGGGAAAAGGCTCATTTGCTATTACTTTCCTTCCACACATTTTCTTGCTGCTGTTGTTTTTCTTATTAAAGAGTGGCGGATGTTTGGCTGGTCTGAAAGAGCTTTGGGGTTGTCCAATGACATAATGTTGTACATACTGTGAATTTTTTATTTTTATTTTTTCTTCATATCCTCTCTAGTTACAATCCTGTATATTCTCTGTCTGTCTGAGAGTCACCTGTAGAAGATCAATACCACTCTCATAAATGTCTGTTAAATATGAATCAACGATGTGACAGCCAGAAGATGAGTAGCTTAGCTTAGCATAAAGACTGGAAATAGTACTTACACTTCTAAATACAAAAACCACCGTGTGCAACAAGACAGAGTTCGGTACCTTCGTACAGAGCTGTTAAACGGTGGATAAACTTAATGCTGAACACAACTGTACTGAATATAAAGGGACAACTTAGAATGCATTGTGCTGCTTTACAAGCCAATTTAAAACCATTATATTTGACTCTTCATTTCATTACAATAAATGAGTATAATGCTAGTTTTTTCTTGCTCCACAAGAAATCTGCATTTGATCAATAAAGCGTTATTTCTTAGAAAAAAGATGGCTTACAAGGTGCTTAACACATATCAAATTAGTACTGTGCAGCTCGTTGACGCATTTTCTTGGTTTTCGTATACTGTGACATGTTTAGGTGTTGCTCTCTCTCTCTCTTTTAGACATTTCTGTTTTCAGTTTGCGTTGTT
>NW_022280698.1:0-21070 GCF_004355925.1 Anarrhichthys ocellatus | reverse complement strand
TATATAATTTGGGTCGTGGGTCGCGGCTTGTCATTAAGGGGTGATGATGGGTCCCGCAGCCAGACCAGTTGAGAACCACTGATCTAGGAGACTGTGTGCCCTCCACCGTCCAACATGCTTCACTTCAGGAATGTAATAGATAAACAGGTCACACAACACTGTTTATTTATGTGAGCTAACGGCTACATGAGCAGGTCGGTGATACAATGTTTTTTAAAGAGCTGTGTCCTCATGAACTCGAGCAGCTCAGGCTGCAGCCACACAAACACATGGACAACTTGTGTTTGCAGTTTTGAGAGACTCACAGGATGTGGTCAGATATGTGTTCGGCAGAGCTGACATGGAGCTATTTTATTCTTCGTATAAAGGGCTCTAATGCTTCAGTAATTAGGGTCTCACAAGAGACAGATTACACAAAGACCAGTCAGAATGTGACTTGAACAGAAGCGCTCTTTATGCTTCTGGTTTATGCTTCGGTTTTTTTTTGCTTGATCTGCTTGTAGAACAAAATAAATATTTTGACATGAAACATTATTAAATAATAAATGTACACAAAAACAAGTGCATTAATATCTTTCAATTCTATGCTATTATTAAACATTTTGGAAAATAACATCAATATCACCTCTCCTTGGTGTTGGCAGAAGATACTCTAGGGGAGTATTGCAGTCATATTTGAGGAATCCTTTCACCTGAATAACAAATAAAAACAGGAAGCACTATTTAATATCATAGGAATCATTTTGATAGATACAGACAGTGCCATATGCATAATTCAGAAACTTGAAGTACAAGAATGGTATATGATTAAAACTATCATCTTAATGAGGTATAATCATATAAACATCTGTAAACAACAATTATTCACACTGATGTGTCCAGGAAAACAACCAGACAACAGCACAAAGCAAACACTGACTGCTGGTAGAGTAATAAGCTGGACACTGGGAAAGAGGTTGGAGCAGAATAAAAGGGAGGAATACATTATTAGCAGGTGGAGTCGGGGCAGGCAATAATAACGGCCAATCAAATCAGCTCCTCTCACCCCCATGTAAAGGAAAATTCAATTTTTCCCATTTATATCTCTTCCGCTCATCACTGTTACAGGTTATAACATTTCATTGATCAACTTCAGACCACTGAATGTGGAAACTCTGTTTGTCATATTAGTATAATGGAGTTCATCGGCAGCATTCAAATGATCAAAAGACATTTGCAGTTTAAATGTATTATTAAAACCACTTTTTCATTAGTTTTCCAATAAAGACCCAAACTGCCCATTGTAATTCAGATTATGGATATGCAATCACGTTGCATGGACACTTTGCGGTTTGGCCTCCCATACTACAATCTATTTAGACTATGTAGACCATTTTAAATGTTTAGTATTTTGACAGATACATTCAGTTCATGCTCTTCTGCAAGAGAAGCTTTGCAGCTTCACAAACAGATAGCAAAGGAGTTCACAGGCCATGTGAATGCTCGTACAGGCAGCTGCTGCACTGCACTGACTAATAGTTTATATACTGAGCAGGGGAAGGATATACTTGGCGGTCCATTTAACGGTAAAGGCTAGTCAGACCAGCTCCATATGTATGTGAGGTAAACGTCTACACTTTTTGTCTTGAAATGTATTGGGTAAAAGCCTGGTTTGGTTTCATGCATTTTGGTTTCTTGCAACTGAAGTATGACAAACATTATACTGGCAGCTGGATGCTGTGACTTGTTGATTATGCACTATATCAGTGTGTCACATGGTGTTAATCTGGGACAGCCTGAGGTTAGATCAACATCTGCTTTGATTCAGTTCAACAATAGCACCAGGGGTGAGAAGTGAGCCAACTGAACCAAGCTGTAGTGTCAGTGAAAGCTTAAGATTGACACCTAATGTAAATGCTCAGGTCCTGGGGCCTTTACTGCTCTGCTGAAACACGGCATGGAGAGCTGGAAAGGTATGGAATGGAGCCGCTGCTTTTATGGTAAGGGCCCAAAGGAGAGAGGGATGCGAAGGTGTGTCCAATCGATGGCCGAAGAGCAAAACCTCCTATCTGAAAAATGCCTGGATCATTTTACAGATCGGATCTTTTGCACTTGGTGCAAGTCGGAAGATGTTCTACAAAATTATGCTCGAAATTAAGTTTCAACAAAGGGCGGGATTATTTGAAGACAGACTGAATATGAACAGCGTTCCTTGTTCTCATCATCCAAAGTGAAATCCGGCAATCAGACAATTCTGCAGATGGGAGGTTTTGCGCTTTGGCCCTATGTATCAATTCTTACTGTGATTGAGTCCACATGATTTTGGCAACCTTTTACCCTTTTGTCATCGAGATTTGCGGTGGATATTATTAATGTTTCGGTTACAGGCCTACCTTCACCCTGGTCCCACCATGGGGAGCAAAAATCCCAGTTTTATAGAAGAAATGTTTGTTATTCAATTTTATTGATCACAAATATTCTCCACAGAGGATGAAATCTTTCTGATCTTTATTCTAGTACCATCCTCGGGACAGGAAAAAAAGCAGAGATCGAAATATCTCTAATTTGACTCCTGAGTATAGGTCATCCAGAAATGTTTGACCCTATACTTCCCAAAACACGACTTAATAGTGTCATTCGTTAGTCCCTCCCTGCCTGGTAAACATCCTCGTCATTTGTAATGCAGCCTCTCTGATGAACATGGCCAGATTGTAAACCCCAGCTCAGATAACCCTGAAAACATTAAACAGCCACTCTGGCAGGCTGGAAGCCCTTCTCCTGATGAGCAAAATCCAACGAGCATCCCTTTAATGACCCTCATTCTCAGGACACACTTTATGATTTTATCCCTAAGAATTGAATGTTTATTGTGTTACTTTTGTATTATGGGGTGTAATAGACATCACAGCCTCTTACGGGCTTGCCCTCTTCTTCGCAGTATCTCTATGTCACAGCTTCATCAGAAAGTTGCTTATTTGTGAACACATCTTCCCTCCGTCCTCATTCTAAGTGTTCTATAATGTTGTTGTTGGAATGATTGGATTTTAATATCTGCCACATCTAAAAGGAATCCTCTCACCTGCAGCAGCCTCATATCTAAAGACTGCGAGCTGTGAGGTTGCCTGTGTCTTCTCCACCATCAGTCTTTTTGTTTACTTTGCTGAGCGTAGCAGAACATTACATTTGTGTCTACGGAGTACAAGTATTCTTGGGATCATTAGTGAGGGAACAGCTTTATCTACTGACAGTGAAGGCAGGCAGTAATGGAACATCGCTCCTTCCAGGAGGATGATGGCTCTACTTCAGCTATGATAAAGATCCCCCCTTTTCCCCATCAAACTTCTCCCGGCTACTGCAAACCTCGTCATAACGTGGCCCCGGGGCCCCACGTCAGATCAATTCCAGTTGCCAACCCGGCTATTTTTCTTCTTCTCAGTTCTGTGTGCCTTTACCTGTTTCTCTCTGTCTCTGCTCCCCTGCAGCAGTCTGAGGAAGATGATGTGGAGTCATAAACAATAAAGCTGATTTCTTTTGCTACTGCCTCTCCAACTTGAGCCCCAGCCCGAGGAAATCTCAAGGCTGCAATCGTTTATTTAGAAATGAGAGTTTTCAGTGCCTCTGAGTGTGTGTGTGTGTAGGATGGGGGTGTATTAGTGGAGTTGGCACTAGGCAGTATTGATCAGCAGTAATGAGAACAACTACAAGGGGCAAGGCAGCCCACACAAACACTGACATATGTGCATTATGCAAGCATGTATTTGTGTGTGCAGACACTGAAACACACACATACACACACACAAATATCAAGGCTCTGCAGGAAAATGAATGGGAGAGTAATTGACTGAGACAATACAAATAATTAGTGGCCATAGAAGAACATCAAGATTGATGGATGCTGGGAGTTCCTTTGTGAAACAGCTCCTAGTTTTTGGAAGTGGGGAGAGTTTGTGGAGCAAGGAGGTGAATGTTGGAGTCCCATTAAGAGAGAGAGGAGAGGTGAGAGTGTGCAACTATGACAGGAGATGGAGAGAAAGCCCCGATGAATTGGGATTGTGAGGAGGGCAGGCTCCTATAGAGGGCAGGCTGTTCCAGCCAAATCGCTCCCTCCCCTCCTTGTCTCAAGTTGATTAACCCTGTCATACAGTATGCATCCTTTGCTGGAAGTGAAAATGACTTTTGGAATGGGGAGTTGTTAAGAACACGGAGCCGGGCCCCGCCGCTCAGATGGGTCTCCTTCAGGAACATCCATTCTCAAGTAATCCTTGTTAGCCCTGAAATCGTATTGAATTTTGACACGTTAGCTTTCGGTGTTGCAATACATGCATTATGTGTCTCGATGAATAATATCACATTTCCATTCTTATATTTTGATATTGTTTCTGTGAATAGCCCCTATACGGCATTCAGACACGTAGGGTTTTAGAAAACATTGTGTGGATGAAGCTGAGGTGTGAAGGTAATAAGTGCATTTTCCCAAGGACTGAAAAACAATTTTGAGATACTGAAACTTTGGTACTGCCATGTTGTAAGACATAATACTTTAACTCAACTGTATTCATCTGATGGCTGCAGTTGCTTGCTACTTTGCAGACTACTTTAGAAGCAAAACATATGCCGGGCTTGTAAAATATGCCACACATTGTAAACAGTTTAAATTAGGCAAGACAACGCAGAGTATGGACATGTAATAGTACTCAGGTCTAATCAGAGCTAAGAAATTAATTCCCTAGTGCATGCTGTATTGACTGAGAAAGCTGATCTCTCCTGCTGTGATAGTTGTACCAGAATGCATTGCGTGCGAGCGGCGATTTCGTTACGGCTGATAAAAAAAACTAAATTAACAAACAAAATGTCAATGAAGAAAATATTTTAACATCTAAAGGTAGACACTGAAACAGGCTTCATTGCCTGTTAACTTATCGTTTAATAGACTTCATTCGTTTTTAGCAGCGTTGCGCCCCACAGACAGAGAAGCTCCGTAACATCTGCAGCTGCTGCTTGAGGCTCTTTTGACGCTATATCGTGACCACAGAACGTCTTCGTCTCAGGATTAGTTCTTTGGTGTCCCTTATTGTGGTGTGCATACATACTGTAGTTCCAGTTAATATAATCACCAGTCTAGATTGGTGTAGTATATGAAACTGCAGGTAACCATAGCAACACATTACCAGTCAACTCACTGACCAAGCCATGGCTATAACTGATTACAAAATTGAACAATGATTTAATCACAGCCTGTCTTTGTTCCTCTGCTATATGGATATGGTGATAATACACTCTGAGGTGTCACGACAGGTACAGTAATGATTTACGTTGTACCTCACACATTGTAGTCTCATATCAGGAACCTTTTCATACATTACTGCTTATATGTAAAAGTGCCCATGTTTGTATGAACATTATTTTGGAAAAAGGGTCAACCACCTGCTTGTTTTGGCTCAGTGAAAGCAATAGTACTGCTTGTCCTTTCAGCATTTTGGTAGCATCTTGTAGGTCCAATGGCAATGTTCAGAGCCAGTGCAGGAAGTTTCACACTTGCGGTTGAAATTGACTATTATATTTGTATTTTGTGACAATAAAAACAAGTGTTACCTTATGGCATATGATCACAACATAATCCCTGGCCCGATTCTTTCCCCACATTTCATGTCCTCTCTACTGCATTCCACTTCCCCCAAATAGAAGTGAAAACCTTTGTGATTCCAATGTAAATGGAACAATTAATTTGCTAACATACAGAAAACTACAGCTCCCATGAAAAATAAGCAGCATGGCAGCACACGGACATACATCATCATCTTCATCATAACTTTCCCTCTTCCACATCCAGAAATATTCACCAACACTCTTCTAATTTCCCTGACTGTCCTCTCTATCATGCTGTTATTACAGCATGATACATTATTTTTGTAAGGCAGTTTGCAAGAACTGTGATGATCTTGCGATGAACACTTGGAAAGTGGTGTTCAAAGGCAGCTAGAATCAGGAATATAAATAAATAACAATATTAGTTTACTTTTTAATAATGACATATTCCAAGGATGCTGTTTTTTGTAATCTATTATTGCAAATGTGTAATTTTGAATGGGTTTTCTTATTTCTGGAACAGAACATGGAAGTTGTGGTTTGGCTCCCTGTTGTTTTACTTCATCTTTCACATACTTTCTCCTCATGTGTTGTGTAGTTCCAGTTACTCCATTGTGAGGTAGGTTTGGCAAACTGCCTTACAAAATTAAGTCCAAAGGTCACTGTATCTAAATGTAAAGAGTATTTATTTACTATGTCTTCTTCGCAACACATTAATGCACTGGAGTTGCCAACTGAAAGACGACTCTTTAATCATGCTCTACTTGCTGTGTAAAGTATCTGAACAGCTTCTAAACACACCTTGACAGCATAACATGCAGCGTTGTGAGTCAAGTCAGCCTCATATCCATTAGGCTTTTAAAGACGTGAGCCTGGCGTCAAATCTGATCCTCATGTCCTCACCCACTGAGCACAAAAGCCTCTATCTATCTCCTATCAGTGTTCTTAATACAGCAGATAAAATCCACCTCCTGTCTGTGATCTCTCCTACCTCTCACCTGCTTCATCTGTAATCCTGCTCCACATGGAACTGGTTGTGTGTGTGTGTGTGTGTGTGTGTGTGTGTGTGTGTGTGTGGGCCATATACACAGGAGCCTTAGCATGGTAGGTGCTTATGGTCTAGATACCATCTTTAATACCTGCCAGGCGTTGTCATCTGCTTTCACATCTGATAGTTCCCAACGGGCCGATGGACGGCTCAGCCCAGAATTATTAATGACTCCTTCCCCCCACAACGGCTCAGCACTGATCAGCACTGCTAATATATAAGCATGGCTGTTAAAATAACATGTGACAGCCAACGAGGGGGAGATGTCACATTAACTTGGCACTAACAACAGCGGTGTGAGCCTTCATCCGTTCAGTCTCAACAGTGTCAAGTCTCTAAGGGTATGGAAGGCTGTGAATAAAAAAAGAGCAGGCTCATTACTAAAGACAAGGAAGAGGTTACTCCTTGTTCTTTTTAAATGCTTTGCTATTTATTATCAATAACATTATTTTCTACTCCTTTTTCATCCCCCAAAACCTTTATTTAACCAGATACAGTAAGTCCATTGAGAACCAGTTATTATTTACAATGACGACCTGGCCAAATAGGCAGCAACAGGAGGTGAGTCATTACAAACAAATATAAAACATAGAAACATCTCAATCAATCTCATACAAAAATGTACAATAACATCATAATATGTACGATATATAAAAAAACAAACAGTGTTCTGGAGAAGCAGACTCAGAAACAGTTGCAGTGATCAGAGACTATCGTTTGTAATGAGTTCTTGGAGGAGGGTAACGGAATGAGGGTGTGGAGTTTTAGCTTCTTTTGCAACTCGGTCCAGTCGCTTGGAGCAGCAAACTGGGACGAGAAGCGGCCGCAGAAGGGGAAGACTTTTGGGATGACGATGTTGATGAAGTTTTTAGAGGGTAAATTGCGGTTACTGTTGGAGATGATGAGTAGAGAGTAAGGGGTGTAACAATACACGTATTCGTATTGAACCCTTCGGTACGAGGCTAGGAATACACAAATTGTGTCACGATCAGGCTTTGCCTTGTGTGTTCTGTGTGTCTTTGTGTAGCTTCACCCTCCTCACTCTACCTGTCAGTCACTCCCTCAGCATCAGCCTAACTCCCTTCACCTGCCTCTAATCAAGCACTCCCTCCTCATCAGCACAACTCCCCTCACCTTTTCAAGTCACTTTATAAACCCCTGCCTCTCAGTCACTCACTGCCAGGTCATTGTTCATGTCTACCTGCCTGTTTTTGCTTGTGCTGTTCCCAGTCTGCCTGCCCTGCCTCGCCCTACCGGATTTCCCCCCTCGTCTCGTCCTTGGATTCCCTGTTGTGTTTCGGTAAAGATTCCTGTTTTGTTCGTGACTCATTAAATATCCTTTCTCACTGCATCTGACTGTCTGCGTTTGAGTCCTCCATCATGCACCGTGACAGAATGACCTGGCCCAGAATGGACTGAGCAGACCACGGTTTGGAGTGCCGTCTCCCCGACTGGTACGAACAGTTTATGGGAACCCGCATGGCCTTTGGAGGGCCTCAGAGTGTGCAGAAGGCAGACCGCAACCTGATGGACTGCATGCTCAACCCTCAAAGGACACAGAGACAGAGGAAGTGTCAGACCCCCGCTCACGCTGGGCAGCAGCGATCCCCCGCTCACGCTGGGCAGCAGCGATCCCCCGCTCACGCTGGGCAGCAGCGATCCCTCGCTCACGCTAGGCTGCAGCGGTCCCCCGTTCCCGTCTCCGCTGGGCCACAGCTAACTCCAGCTTCCCGTCTCCGCTGGGCCGCAGCTAACTCCAGCTCCCCGTGTCCGGTCGGCGATCCGACCGACTCCAGCTGACGCCTCCGTGCTGCAGCTGCTCCAGGCCGCCGCACTCTCCGAGCGGCAGCGACCTCCAGCTCCGGCCAGTCTATGGACTCCTGTTACCCAGAGCCCCATCTCCGAGAGTCGGAGACCTGTTCCCTGTCTGATCTCCCGCCTCTGGAGCCTCTCCTCACTCTATCAGTCACTCCCTCAGCATCAGCCTAACTCCCTTCACCTGCCTCTAATAGTACTGCGAGGGCTGCATTGTCAAAATTTAGTAGGGGCGCTATTGAGCCGATTTGCCACTCTGAACCAATAAAATCATATTACCTAACTACATTTTGGCCTTTAACTCTGTTTGCTTATGTTTTGAGCAGTTTTAGCTTCTCAAAACTACCTTAGTTTTTCACGGCGAAGACTGCGTCGCAACAGCATTCGACAAACATCAAAAGCTTCGTGAACTGGCATTATGAACTTCTTATATTTGTGTGGAACTAATTTGATGTTGATCAGATTTACTTACTAAGAGAAACAAGCCAAAGTATAAAGACTTTAACTTACTGTTACCAGTAGGTGGCACTATGACTATGATTCAAAATTGGCCTACAGATGTCTTCAGGACTGGAGTCTAATTAAACATGTGAAATCTGGTAAAGATGTGATGTGTAGTTGAGTTACATCAGATATTTGTTCATGGCGAAGGATCGAAATTTGCCAAGTCGCCGCCCTTCGACAAATTCTTACAATCTTCACAATGAAGCATTATCAAGGTCTTAAGACTTTGCTGACAACATTTGAGAGGGATCTGATTAATCTGTGAGAAGCAGGATGTCAAAGTACAAAACTTAAAACTTCGAGTTGCCACTATGGCGCTATTACTATGATTCTAAATTGTCATATAGATGTGTTCTGAGTCAGGATGTTATGAGAGATTTGGAGCAGATTAGACAATGTACGGCCGAGTTACAACAATTTCCTTTTTCATGGTGAAGAGTGTTTTTTTGCCACATAGTACGATAAATTTTTGATCTTTTCACTGCCAAGGTCTCAAGAGTATACTGACCAAATCTGAAGTCTATCGGGTTAAATCTCTCGGAGGAGTTCATTAAAGTATGACGCCTTGAAACGGTCAAACGTCATAAAATTCAAAATGGCCGACTTCCTGTTTGGTTTAGTGAAAAATTCCAAGAGGATTTTTTTTTGTATGTCCCATCACAATCCACATACCTACCAAATTTCATACAGCTAGGTGAAACCCAATGTTGGGTCTACTCAATAGGGGGCGCTATCGAGCCAATATTTCATACTGCAGCTGGACACCCCAATCAGACTGCAATTTACAACAACCAAGCCAAAAACCCAAAGAAAATATGTCTTCCCATCACTTATGACACATGTACAAAATTTCATGACTTTTTGAGCATCCCAAGCCACTGAGTCATAAGCTTCTTTTTCATGCCGAATGATGCGTTGCCACGGCAACAACGTTAAACGAAAACTCACAATATTCATGATGAAAGTATAAAACATGTAATTTCCTTTTGCCAGTAGGCGGCGCGATGACTGTGAAAATTTTGGCACGGAAATGTGCTCAAGCCTGGACTAGCATCATGCATAAGAAACTTGGGGCGGATTGGACAATGTACCTTGGAGTTACAACAACTCCCTCTTTCATAGCAAATAGCACAAAATGGGAGCGAAGTGGGACACGTCAAGGTCGTTCAATGAAAACTCACCATTTTGAAAAATCTTCATCATAAAGGTCTTTAAATTGTCCTGAACAAATTTGATGTTGATCACATTAACTCTGTAGGAGTTTGTTAAAATACAAAGCCTGAAAACGTAGTGTAATGGGAGTCTCATAAAATGTACGCCACGCCACGGCTACGCCATTCCACCAAACGTAAAGCTTTTGATAACTTTTTTTTTTCTCTTTTTTATTGAAAGACAAGAGACAATACATAGACATAACAACAAGAGGACGACAAGAACAGTGGGATACAAGCCAGCAAACATCATATAGTCAGTGTGTGTGTGAGCGCGTGTTTGTGTCCTTGAGCCTTTTGAGATGGAAAAAAAAAATTATAATAATAATTAAAAAACAAAAAAAAACAAGTAACTGTCTGCATATGGGTGTTCATGTATGCATGTACGTGGGTTTTAATTGGTTGTCGGGCAAGAAAAACATCAAAACAAAAATCAATAATAAAATATATATATACTTATACAAATTTTAATATTAATAGGATGGGTGGGGTCACGTTTGCAGAAACATAGTGAAGGATGACCAGATGGAGTGGTCTGTTGTATTGTATATAATGGACAAGGTTAGATTTTCCATCGAAATATACTCTATCATTAAGTTTCTCCAGTGTGTGATAAGACAGAGTTATCCAAAAAGTCACAATATTTATGATGAACTATCATCAATGTCTTAAGGCTTTCTTTCTAAAGTTTGAGGTTGATCTGGTGAAATGGCTAGGAGGAGTACATCAAAGTGTAAAAATTGCAATTTCCCTTTGCCAGTAGGTGGCACTATGACTGTCAAAATTGAGGCATTGGAATGTTTTCAGGTCTGGACTAGCATCCTGCATAATAAATTTTGGGCAGATTTGACAATGTACCTTGGAGTTACAACAACTTCAATTTGCATGTCAAAATGCACAAAATGGATGCCACGCAATGCCAAGGTTGTTGCATGAAAACTCATGATTTTGATAACTTTTCATTATAAAAGTCTTAAGATCGTGCTGACCAAATTTGAAGCCGATCGCATAAATGCTGTAGGAGGAGTTCATGAAAATACAAAGCCTGAAAACGAAAAAAATGGCTAAAAATATCTAACTACCCCTAGTGCCTGAAGGAAATGAAAATGTGAGGGTACGTTGCAGGCTGCTATGTGGACATATATGTCTCAAATTTCGTGATGATAGGCACAATGGTTTTAAAGTTAGGTTGATTGATATACAGAGCCACGCCCCTTATAGTTCATTGGTCCATATCTTCTTAACACGATAAGTTAACAATATTTTAAAGGGCTTTTGATGAAATCGATTCAATCATGATCCACATGAAATTTGATAGCAATCTGACACAGCAGATTGGAGCAGTTTGCAAAAATATGTTTTTCACAAAAGTTAAAATGGTGGAAATCTGAATGGGTGGAGGTTCATGGTTAGAGTGTATTGATTGTAGAGCAAATGCAAGTAAATGTGTGTCAAATTTCGAGTCAATCGGACAAGTGGGGTGAAGGCTGTGGTCTCTTAAGCTGTAGGAGGCGCTAGTGAGCCATTTTGTCATACCAGGGGAATTGGACCCATAAAATCTCAAATTTTCACACAGTTCTGATACGCCTGCCAAATTTGTGGAGTTTTTGAGCATGATAAAGCCCTGACAAAATGCGATTTTAGAGGCAACGTAATAATAATTCTTTAGATTTCAATAGGGCCTTCGCCCGACATTGTCGGTGCTCGGGCCCTAATAATAATAAACATTAGAATAACAATAGGTCTTCCGCTCCGACTACATCGGAGCTCGGGCCCTAATAATACTAGCTTAAGAAGCTTAAATTGTGGGAAATATGTTTTCGGTGGACTGCGCTCAAACTGGCAACATGCTGTCTGACACGCCCACCCCGGAACCACAACATTTTACTCTGGTACAGCGCATGTGTTCTGTTCTGCTAAACTAGCTTAGCAGGAAATCCAAAAGCAGCACACACGCTACACTTTCCCCGCAACATTTAGGCAGTTGTTCTCTACAGACCATAATTTTTGCTTTGTTAATGAAAACAGCACAAACAGAATCAAATGTCCGACCCTAACCCTGCGCATGACGAGATGCTTCGTCATTAACTGACAATGCATATAGTCAAAATCAATGTAATTAACACAATGACAACAACAAACTCACAAGAACCAGTCACATATATTTATATGACAACAAAGCATGACAAATCAATCCAGCAACACTGTGGCACTAAAACACGTATTTCACAACACACTAAAGAGCACGAGCCATTCAAATATTATTCACATCAGAGGGAACAATATTAACCGTATCATAAAAACGACACCAGAGAGAAATGAACACAGTAGTAACACTACTGTAGATGTAAAAACACAAAAGCAATTCACTTACCAAAGCTGCTGTTCACTTAAAGACAAAGTCCATCCTCCTTTCTTTGATTACAAAGAGTTCAATGACACGGTTGTACAGAACATCGGTGCGGTTCAGTTCCAGTCAGAGGTCCTCCTGCGAACGTGTTCGTTGAAGTGTAGATCCACTCGGGTTTCAGCAAAAGTTTTCAAAAGCACCGTAGCTTTTAAGTGTCCTGCCGTGCTATGGTATCGTGTTGCTGCCTTGGTTAGCGTAGCGTAGCTCCAAACACCAAGACGCTCAGTTGCAAATAAAACGCATTCTTAGCCATAAAATATGTAACACTTCTCTGGCACTGTTAGCCAGGGATACCGTTCATACAAATCCTTTTCCTGGCTGGGTCAGGGCTGCTAGCTGTGGGGTTGGCCGACCCTTTGATACGATGTTCAGCTTTTCCTGAAAAGTCTTTCTCCAGAAAGGCGTTGCCAGTAACTCCGCCACCAAATCCGTTTCTCCTCCTTCAGCCATTAAGTGTTAAAAAAACAAAGCTAGGTAAAAAAATAAAAAAGAATATATACCAAGCAAAATGCTAAAAATGTCATAACTTCTTACATATCTTTCAACTTCAACTCCTACTACTACTAACTTCTGCTAGCTGGCTTCAGCGTCCAAACAGTCACGCCAGCCCACTGACCAATCACGCCACACGTTAATGCAGACGTACTTGTAGGCTACCTGGGATGCTCTGACATGTCAAAGAATACGCCCAACATGTCAAACTAAAGATTTGATTGGTTGAACACTATGACAAACAACAATATCTTCCCCATTTACTTTAATCTGCAAAGTCTACCTAGCGGGCCTCTCTTCTTACCTAGAGACATAGGGGTGAAATCTGATTGGAAAAGCGCTGCAGGCTGAAAGCAGAGCAACTGAGGAAGACAGCAGCTCTGCAATGGGAAAAATAATTAGAATACATGTAGTGTATTTATAAAAAATGATTAAGTTATAAAATAGGTATAACTTTGATTCTGTTTAGGCCAGCAGAGGAGGCTTTGCTGGCCCTGACGGCCCACCACTGCTGGATAGCGCCCTCACCTCTCCATTCATCCAGGCTTTCTGGTTGGAAAATTATCTTATTATTTTTGTTATCGCCACATCATCAACACATTTACTAATATACGATGTCACTGTTGAAGTATATTCCCCCAGATTGATGTCATTCTCCTGGGTGGCGGCATCCCTGAACATGTCTCAGTCTGTACATTTTAAACAGTCCTGTAGAGCAGCTATAGCTTCATCTGTCCACAATTAAGTAGGCAGCAGGAGCAGGGAAATATGATTGTCCAAAGCAGTTGGGCTTTGTAGCTGCCAGGAATATCCATGTAAATATGGTCCAGTGGAATGTTACTTCTGGTGGAGATGTGGACATGCTGGTGGAATTTAGGTAAAACAGATCTGAGGTTTGTTTAATTTAAATCACCAGTGCATTTTCTGAATTTGCATTGACTAGAAATGTAGACAGCAACACTATTGATTTATCTGAGTAGTAATATGGCCGACATCTAAGCATTGAAATTTCACATCAGGAAAACATTGTCCATCAACTTTGACTATATTGGAGCACCAAGTATCATGCGAACACAGAGTCTTCCTCCCCTCTTCTTACAGGAGTCTTGCATTCTTTTGGCGCAGTATACATCGTTATAGTTTAGTTAGATCCAGGATGCTATGATGAAGCCAGGTTTCTGGAAAAACCTTACTCTGCATTTGATGACGTTTGGTTCGGCCGGTCTGGCTGGGTGGTCTCAAGATCCGCTGCACCGCATCTATATGCGCCACCATCTGATCTATTGTGACATATTATATTATTACTATTAATCTGAAGTCAAAGTACAATGAGTGATCGTGGGATTTGTTTTATTAAAGTAAGTCATTTAAAAATAGCAAATTATGAAAATATTTCCTATATTCTGCTCTTAATATGTTACTGTAGATCTTTTCAACCATGACTTTCCGCAATATCTCAACTTTGCAAATGGTTATTTACATAACAAATATCACTTTTTTGGTGGAAGTAACCTCATCAGAACAGACGAATCTTAATTCCAGAGGAAGTTTTGGCCATTTAAATACAGTTAAGGCTACATTTTATATGTATATGATTATGTGAGTGGGTGTGCTTTAGTAATGTACTTTTTCTTCTGGTCCAGTCTAGGGTTGGTGGCCTAGCTACACTGATCTCATTTTCTGCTGAAAACAGATTTTTATTGGCACTGTAAGTGCTGTTTATTTGGGTTTGGGTGACAACTGCTTTCAGGGAGGGAATTATTAAGACTGTCTACACACACACTCACAGACTATACACACACAGCTGCAGTCGGGTAGAGCTTTCCCTCCTGACAGCTTTATCAATATTCCCTCTCATCAGAGCGCTCGGTCAGCGAACGTCACTGAAAGGCCACCGCTGCACGGCTAACTGCCTCATTAAAAAGTTTGGAGGGGCATGGGGGCCAGTTGGTGGAGCCCAGAAGGGGCCCGAGGTTGACGGAGCTCGGAGTCCCTGAGGCGGTAGACTCCGGAGATCAACTCTCATCGGAAACTCTGACCCCAGCCGCTGACCCTGTCTATTTACACCCCGTTCAGACAGACGAGGAGGAATACGGTGCTGTCTCCATCTGTCTCTCCACCACCTCCTCTCTCTGTCTCTGTCTCTCTATGCTGTGAGTCACCTAGCTGGCTGAAAGGAGGAGACAGGATAGAATGCAGGAGAGATAATTATGTATACGTTAGGAAAACAGAAGAGATGAAGAGAAGAGGGGCGTCAAATTTTTCTACAGAATCATTAACAGATAAACAGTTTACATGAAGATGTGAATTTTTACCTGATTTAACTTTCTTCAAAGAACATTCTTACCTGCTCCTGGTGACCTGTCACTGGCAGACACAGAGGTAGCCACAAGGGAGAGGGATAAAACAGAAAACCTTCAACACAATGCAAAACAATAACATAGAGCTATCCTCGATAACGGAAATTGAATTCTAAAGCGCCAACTGTGGGAAAGAATTACCTGCTTTTTATTGTGTACCTTAGGGTCAGGCCCAGGAAACGCTGCGAGCACGGTCATAAACAAGCCGTAATCATAATGTCAATCTCTATTCACATTATTTCTTGTGTTTATGGTGGCAAAAAAACTGTCAGTACTCAGTCCTGCTGCCCTCAAAACAGTAATTTCAGACAAAACAACGGGGCAGTGAAGTGGAAAGTAAAAACCCAAAAAAAGATTAAGAGGTGGAAGGTACAGAGTTAATATAGAAGAAAAAAGTGTGGATGCAGGAAGATCAAAAAGAGGACACCGGAGATTTATATAGTTAGTACAAGAGAGAAAGATAAAGAGTGAAGGAGAGAGGAAGTTAGCAAACAGCTTGCTTCCTCTCTCTCCTCGGCTCTGCTGGCTGAGTGTTTAACAGATGGAGGATGACAGCGGATGCTTAATGAGGTTTCAGGCACACAGGCAGTAACCTGCGCCACCAGGAAAAGAAACACATGGGTAACTATTCCTCAACACTTGGAGAGTCCCTCCTACTGAGATACACATTTGTCAGTTACCTCACACCAGCCTGGGCCACTATTTTCCACGCCTCCCAGGAGGCTGCTCGCCACAAAATAATAAGCTGTGGTATATTCGTGAAATTAGCAGTAGTAACTTTCAAGGCAGTGTTCTTAAACGGTGCAATCACCATGCACAGTGCCAGATCTCTTATACACTCAGCAGTGCAATGTGTAAAGCATTGTGTTGGAGAAACCAGAAGAAGTGGCGATTACCTTACAATGACTTCAACCAGGATTGTCTCAGTATGCAGACTGTTCTCATCCAGCATTCGTAGCTACACCTAAGAAAAAGAATGCTCCGTAATTTGTAGGTATCCCACGAAATGTTTTCCTCTGATTCACGTAATCAGGAAGTATTAAGACTGTAAAAGCTCACACAGGGCGGGATGGGTCCAACAATCTGCCACCCAGAAGACCGCTGTTCGTTCCCCATGTAAAACGAGGAGTCAACGTTAATTTATTTGTCACTCAACTTGCGTACTTCAATAACGTAACTTCCGTGATTATTTCAATCCAAACGACGATTTTGTCCTAAACCTAACTGAGTTGTTTCCTGTGAAAACGGAAGTTTATTTTGTAAAGACTGTAAAGACGAAAGATTTAACTTTTCGTAAGATATCATACGAAATATTGTATGAGGATACTTAGCATTATTCTAGAAACGAAAACTTGTGCCATTGGAGTGACCTAAAGGCTATTTTGATTCTTAAAACTTCAAATATTACATAAGATTCTCCAACAGTCACAAATGGGGGCTACAACACTCTGGCCATGCCTGTGTCATCTATGTATGAAGTCGTCCTGATAGAAAGACTGGGAGTGGAAAGCTGAAGATGCATGCTGACGTGTGGCTGTGAGCCATTAGGAAGATGTGAACCATGTGGCACGCAGGATAATGAGCATGTTTAGTGTTAGAGATCAGAGTCAGCAGATGGACTGCACTATCACTGTGTTGCTGCTACTGTGCTAGTGTACGGATAAGAATGGGGTAATATCTATGTGTAATAAAGCTTTTGCCTGCAGCTCTTCTGCAATGATACTGACGGTACAGACAAAGTCTGCATACGGTTTGATACACACACCTAATCCAACTTGCCATCCCTCGTTATTGGAACCTTTGGCTGGTTAGTGCAGTGCGATTCATAATGTTCTCTCTGGACTCATTACCTGTGGACCTTATGTCTTTGGAATGATTGCAGAGGTCAGTTGTGTTTGCATGGCAACATTTTAACAGTTTATCTTTTACTTTATTGTTGATGCTGTTATAGTATATTACAGTTTATTTGTGTTTGGAGATGATGTTTGGGATTAGGATGAGCAAAACTATCATTTGTTTTCTTTTTTGGGTTTACTCAACAAAAGAGGAGCAAGAAAAGATTTAGCAGTTTTCCACTGCATTTCAGAGTGGTCGACGATGTTTACCAGAGTGGTCAGAAAAGATGTAGTGTTTAACTGCATTTCCAGATTTAGCTGGTTTATGAGCTAACAAACGATCTAACAAGCTCACTATTCGCTCACAAGAAATGTTAGAGCATTGCAGGCTCAGGGGTCTGAACATCTCCAACTATTTTTAAAAGTTCTGGTTTGGTTCCTAAAATGCTCCTTATTTTATTTTATCAGTACATTTGAAGCTGGATGAAATTAGTCTTTTTGGCTCTTTTATACATTACATTGCCAAATGTAGGTGGACAGTGGACACCCACATACTCTTGGTCTTGGACTGTTTTTCCTGATTTGGGCTGAGCTCCTTAGTTCCAATAAGGGAAATACAATGATTGTTTAGACAGCAGTCCAACTTTCCAACTATAAAAAGGCCATTTTCTGTTCCAATATGACAGTGCGTGCACAAAGCAATCTTTTGCCATCTAAGGCCTTGACTTCCCCATCCAACATCTTTGGAACGTCAACTGTTAGCCAGACACCAAACATCTGTGTTGGAACTCACCAATGCTCTGTCGCTGATGGGAAATATCAAATCCCTGCAGCCAGGTTCCAAAATATGTGGGGAGCTTGAAAATAAGCAGTGTGGAGGTGGTTATAGCAGCAGATTAATGCCCATGTTTTATAATCAATAATATTTAGTTGTCCACTAAAGGTGTCCTGTATGCTTTGATGGTTTATATTTCAGGAAGACAAAATACTTAAGAAATTGAATGATTGAAATTGAATCTGTGGGATAAAAGCTGAGATGTTCTGGCCGTATCTAATCAGGTATGACTTCTATGTTTGTAAACATATGATGGGTATTTTTATTGTTGCCATTACTCATCAGATTGTGCACATGGCAGATTGAGAGCACAGAAAACCACTGCCGTCTTTTCAATTCACATGGTAAACAGGTTGCACTCGTCTCACAGGGCTGGGCTTCAGTCAGCATCATCTCCTGCTGTCTCCTGAAACGGATATGGCATGAGGTTAACTCGTCACCTACTTGTCACTTTCACACATTGCTGATATTTTTCATGTACTGGTATGCGCCGTTTGTCCTGATACATTTTCGTTCACAAGCACATCTGCAGTGCTAGTTGCCTGTCAGAATTGATTGGTGGGATATATATCTTCTGCTGTGGCATCAGTGGACTGTGACGCCTACAGCACAGAGCCTGTTTGGGAAACATATGTCCTATCTCAACACCACCGACATGAAAATGCAGCATCAGCAGCTCGCTTTCCAGCATAATGGCTGTCCCCACGTGTGTGCAGGTGTCAGTTTGTGACATCCATAATTAGCCGGAGTGTGGCTGATGCGTGTGCGGGGAAACGTGGCATCACCTGAGGGTTAAGTAGACTTCAGCTCTGGAGGGAAAGTGACAGGGTCAGCTGGAGAGGTGACAGACTTTTTTTTTTTCGGTTCTCTCTTTTGGACTGACCTCCAAAGAATTATCATGTCACTATGCATCATGTGCATCATTTGTACCTTGTGCTCATGGCAAGAAATCAGACCTAACTAGAGTTGTGAAAAAAAAGAAAAAACAATTGAATGCCTAAAAAAGGTGGTGATAAAACTGAAATCGAATAAGAATGTTACTGGCTATGACTTCACTGATCTATGTAGTAGTGAAACAGGAATTATCTCTAAAACTGCTCATTAAATGGCAGTGAAGGAAAAGACTGCAGTTGAGTAACTTAATGTGACCGATCTACACGACGAACTTTCTTCCATGTCTGTCCTCCATATTTACTTTCTCTCTAGGGAGCTGAGATAGGGAGGTGATAATCTTAGAGTCTCATTAAGGCTTAAATTAAAACGATAAGCAGGCTCGACTGTTAAGACATGTAGGTGACTTATTAAACTTCTTCAAAGCTTAAGGACTGCAATTCAGCTCCTCCTTTGATCAGTAATTGCTGGCAACTTTCCCACAATTAATTGATTACTCCTGGGAAAACAAGGGATTTTTCTTCCTTACCTTGTGTGTGTGTGTGTGCTCTCTCTTTTTTCTTGTACTCAACCTTTCCCAAGGTGATAAAGAAGCATACACTTAATCACAGTCCCTTCAACCCTCCTCTCCCATTGGACTTGAGACTTACCTTGACTTGTAACTTTGTTAGAATGTCATGGTCCAGGTAGAGTAACAGACTGAGGCTGCTGGATACTGTAGGGATAAGAAAAGCAGACTGCTGCTGTTTCCCATGGGGGTCCACTTGCAATCTGCTTGAATCACTTATTTTTCCCTTCGGGCCCCGAGCCCCTCCTTGTTAAAATGGGTCCACTGAGAGCTGTCATCTACTTGGCAGGTGGAGAAGAGAAGGCAGCAGATGATCTAAATTGAGCGTAGAGTTGCTGGAAGGCTTCATGTGTGAACTTGTCATGTTGCTATGGCTGCTGTCTGGATGAACTCTCCCAAGTTGTTTGAGCTGTTGTTTCCCTTTAATTCCTTCTTTCAAGGTCCACAGTGTTTTTATCTTTTCTACTTCATTTTAGCCGTTTACATGCTCTGTAGTTTACATCAGAGGTCAGTGAATAGAGGCAAGTTGGACAAATTTGGCTATCCTACCAAATTATCTTGCCCCTTATTAATTATATAATACTGATTTACTATCCTGTGATGAAACTCTTCCTAATAATAAAAAGGGAGGTAAACTGATAGTAGCTCCTGGTGCTGAAGTGAAGTTTCTATTAATTTATACACAGCTCTGAGACATGTCTTTTGTCAGGTAGTGCTGGCTTTCATTAGACTATAACTCAACAGAACGCCTGATGGTCCATCAGAGAGATCATGTCCAATCTCTCAACATCTGGAGGAACTTAAGAAATCTATGTAGGTATGTGCCAGCTGCTGGGTTTATGCAGGTCTATGGTAAAGTCCAGGACTGCACTACGGCTTCAAAAGCAGTCGTTATGAACATGAACTAAACTGTCTAATGCTTCACGTTTATTCCCAAATGAATTGGCCAAAAGTCATTTTCACACAAACACAATCCATTATAGCGGAATTGTTTTTAAGGTTTTCTTTCTTTTTACAAGGGTATAAAAATAAACTAGCAGAGGCCTGAAACTGGCTCTATGCATCATCTATCACAGTAAATAGTTCTGCCATTGTTGCATGGTACTAGGGACTTTTCAAATCAACCTGCACTTTCAATTGCACGACAATGCAGCAATAAATAATAAATAAATAATGTTCATAGGTAGGATAGGTAGAGAAGTCATGCCAGTTTAGGTGTGTTCTTGGTACAGTGGGGGAAAAAAGAAGTTTCTTTTAATTTATTTTGAACAGACAGTAATACAAGTGTTATAGACAGACACAATACTCTCGCTGGGTACTGAGGTAGAGTGAGAAGCATTTCAAACACGTGTTTAACTCTGTACAGACACTGAACAAAATCTTTCCCAAAAGGCAGCACGTCACACGAGTTAATAGAACAGAAAGGAATCTCATACAAAATACAGGTTTCCTTTTCTTCTTCTCAGGGATCGGCACATCTTAGTAATCTGTAAACATGTTGGATGTGTTTCCATTGAGTGTATACTGTGTGTATAT
>NW_022280697.1:20966-21073 GCF_004355925.1 Anarrhichthys ocellatus | reverse complement strand
ATACATACACATATATATATACATATATATACATACACATATATATACACATATATATACATACACATATATATACACATATATATACATACACATATATATACACA
>NW_022280697.1:3339-10966 GCF_004355925.1 Anarrhichthys ocellatus | reverse complement strand
ACACACACACACACACACACACACACACACACACACACACACACACAGTTAAACCAGGTAAAGTGTGACGAGCTTCAGCCAATCACACGGCCTCTTGTTGGGTTTTCTTGTGACTGACCTTGTGGCTGCAGTTAACTCCCAGCATGCCTTGCTGGTTGTTCTGTATCAGAGGTTGTTTCAGGATGAATTCACAGTCGGAGTCCAGCAGACAACTCCAGCTGGACCTCCCTCGGTCTGTGAAGTCCTGCAGGAGGTCCACGATCTGCTGGAACCTCTGCAGGATCAGCTGGGAGGCACCCGAGTCCAGGTCCCTGAACGCAACACAGAGACTGAGTCCAGGTCCCTGATCGCAACACAGAGACTGAGTCCAGGTCCCTGATCGCAACACAGAGACTGAGTCCAGGTCCCTGAACGCAACACAGAGACTGAGTCCAGGTCCCTGAACGCAACACAGAGACTGAGTCCAGGTCCCTGAACACAACACAGAGACTGAGTCCAGGTCCTGGTTTCAGTGGTCCTCTTACAGCTGTTGAAGCGTCCTGTAGTGGTCCAGAGAGTTTTCAGCTCTCAGTCTGAGCTGTTGAGTCCAGCAGAGTCCGGCTGCAGCAGACGGAGTGACCCTGCTGAATGCGTTCGGTTCCTCTCTCTGACTGTAGAACAGCAGCTCGGTCTGATCCAGCTCTTCCAGGACCAGCTCCTCCAGCCGGGTCAGGTGAGGACGCAGCTGATCCTGGATCAGAGGACGGTCCAGGAGGAACCCGAACATCTTCACCAGCTGAAACAAAGCAGATCAGACCGGATCAGAATAGACCAGATCAGACCAGATCGGGCCGGACTAGACCGGATCAGATCGGAACGGAACAGAACAGATCAGACCGGACCAGATCAGGCCGGACCGGACCAGACGGGATCAGACCAGTTCAGATCAGACCTGACCAGATCGTACCGGATCAGACCAGACCGGACCAGACCAGATCAGATCAGTACTGTGTTAGAGTTAGAGGGTACCTTTGCTCCAGAGGAGGAGGCGCAGCAGTCCTCAAAGGCTCTGCTGAGGACCGACACCAGCCGTCTCTCTAGGTCTGAGACCTGAACCCAGAAGTGGTTCAGGTGCAGCTGGAAGCTCTGAGAGGAAGAGGAGGAGGAAGAGGAGGAGGACTTACACACAGCTCAGGATCCAACAGGAAGCTCCTCACACACATCACATGACCGTCACCTGGTCTTCAGGGTCGGTGGGGTCACAGGTGGAGTCACACAGAACCTTCACATGACCCAGGAAGTCCTGATACACCTGCTGAACCACATCAGTCCACATCTGGCCTCCAACACCAGACAGGACCGCAGAGTCCAACTGATGCAGCTTCAGGCTGACACTGAACACCTCCTGTAGGAGGAGAGGAGAGGAGAGGAGGAGAGGATAGGAAGAGTCTGTGTCTGTGTGTGTGTGTGTGTACCTGGATGCTCTGCAGGTGTAACAGGAAGTGGTCCAGGTTGAAGAAGACCAAGTTTGAAGGGAAGTCCCAGTTGTGAGTGTCTCCGTCCTGCAGAGAGAAACCAGAAGAATCCTCAGACCTGAACCTGGACCTGGACCAGGACTCTATGTACATGTCTGTGGTGTAGACATGAGGTGTACCTGCTCCAGCTGGGTCCTGCACCACCTGTACTCCTCTTTGAGGGTCTGAAGGGTCCAGATCACCAGTGTGACATCATCCAGTCTGGGACCAGGATCTGATCCCAGACCAGCCATCACCTCCTCCTCATTAAGGAACCTCCTGCTCTGTAGACCAGGAAGGAGGAGCACAATCAACTGGTGTGTGTGTGTTTGTATGTCTGTGTGTGTGTTTGTATGTGTGTGTGTGTTACCATCTGTATGAACAGGTTACAGATCTCCTGCAGCAGGACCACTACCCTACAGGGTCTACGGTAGAACTCAGACCTGATCCACACCTGTCTCACCTCCTCCATCAGAGCAGCCATGTTGTCCCCCAGCTGTCAATCACACACACAGTGGTGATGTCACACATACACACACAGTGGTGATGTCACACACACACAGTGGTGATGATGTCACACACACACACACACACACAGTGGTGATGTCACAGTAAACCCCTGGAGGACCGGTCCATGAGGTACCTGCAGGTAGTCCATCCGCTCCAGCTGCTCCAGCTTCTCCTGCACAGGGTCCAGGTTCACGGTGAGGTCCTGGGCCTCATCCAGACCTGAGGGGACCAACAGAGACGGGTCAGAGGACTGATCTGGTTCTGAGGACTCATGTCCCACATTGATGGAGACTTCCTGTCTCACCTTCCTGGACCTCGGAGTACAGGTCTCTGAGACTGGACCAGTACACACTGTCTGCTCTCTGCACCACAGAGACCACCTGCTGGGCTCTGCTGCTCCTCAGCTGGACCAAGAACCAGAGGAAGGACTTTATGTCACTTTATATCATTAGAATACTACATCATAAGATAATACTGTAATAGTAGACCTGCTGCTGGATCAGGTGCAGGTTCTTCAGTCTAGTCCTCCAGAAGTTAAACTCGTCTGAGGGAAGGGGATCCAGTCCGTCCAGAACCGGCTGAGACGAGTCCTGCTGCAGGAAGTTTGAGACCAGCTTCACCCACTCTGTGATGGTGGAGTCACAGGAGTGGAGCAGCTTAGTGTGTGACAACTTCCTGTTAGAGAGAAGAAGAAGCAGATAAAGAAGAAGAAGGTTTACTGTTAGAGGACAGAAGAAGAAGAAGAAGAAGAAGAAGCTTCAGGGCCAATCCCAATGCCCTCCCTCACGGACTCACAGACTTTGAGGCGCACTCCCGCGAAGTCCGTGAGGGTTTAGTTCTGTCTGTCAAATCATTGAGTGTTTGAGGCTCTGGCAGACATTTTGTTTCCTTTATGAACCCTTATGCTGCGTTCACACCAAACGCGTAGCGAATTCATCGCGACGCCGGTCAAAACGCCGGGGACCATTTGTGTTCATGTGTGAATCGCGCCGGAGAGGGGGCGGGGCTTATCGCCCTGAAAGCCGTTCAACTGTCCGCCATTAACCATGAAAAAAAGAACCTCTATTTCTGCTTAGTACGTGTTGTGGAAGTCACAGATATCCCGGGAAACTAAACGCCGTCATGTCTGGTTCATAATATTGTTCAGAGGAGCTCCATGGATTTTATCGAGCTGTATTCACTGTGTCTAGCAAGCCACACGTCGTTGTTTACTACAGCTGTATGAACACTAAATAAACTGATTTGGCTGTGATTTAACGGCAATAAACCGACAAAAAGGGACTCCGGAATAACTACGTAATGATACCGATTTGATCGTAGAGCTCTGGGTGAACACAGACGGCTACAGTATTTATTTCCTGATTCAACAACGGCAGGAAGTCAGTGATGTCAGGGGGAGCAACTCAACGCTGATAGGCTATCGCGCCGGGGCGTAACGCGAATATTTTGCAGAAGTTGAAAAATTTCAGCTCACGCGTTTGACGCGGATTTGCGTCAATCGCGCCACAAATTTGCGTCAATCGCGCCGCACCATCGCAAATTAGCGCCGCGCCAGTCTCATCGCGTCTGTGCATAGACTTTGTATGTAATCTACTCGCGCGAATAATTCGCGACGCGTTTGGTGTGAACCCTTAGCATAAGGGAATTACCCACAAATCATTGCAATGTGACGTTAAACACGGGGTAACCAGTGGACGCATGGAGACGTAACAAAAAGGTAAATCAGTGTTTTCAGCCTGGAGTATTACATGTACTCAGAAACATTAAGGGTTAAAGATGGAACATTAAAACATGAAATCAGAAGATATTTATTCATTTATTCATCAAATATTTGATTTTGTCATTGAAGCCGTTTTGACAAAAATGAGTAAATAGATTATCTGAAGTTACCTCATCTAGTGAGGAAAGAGCCTGAAGACGTTCACATCAGGGAGTAAATAATATACAATAAATACACACAACTATACATCATATGTTTTGTTGTTTTTATGGTAAGGTGATATGTCCCGTTCATATTTCCACCATCTCAAGCCCTCACAGTCTCTCACACTCACCCACTCACCAGGTGACCTCAGTGAGTCCTTGAGGGTTCAGGGTCTGAGGGTTTAGGAGGGACGTTGGGATTGGGCCAAGAAGAAGAAGAAGAAGCTTCAGTGTTGGAGAAGAAGAAGAAGAAGTCTGTCCTACCCCTCTTCAGTGTCATCTGTGTAGGTGTTTCCATGAAGCTGGTCCTCATGAAGAGCTTCGGGATAAGTGAGGAAAGTTCCTCCCTCCATCTGAGCCTCCATCACCAGCGCCTCGTTCCTCTGCTGCTCCGTGGACCTCAGAGCCTCCTCGGGTAAGCCCACCGCCCATCTTCTGCTCGTCTCTGGGTTAATAAGCAACGGGCAGGTCACCTGAGAGCAGAGGACACACCTTTAACCTTCAGCCTGGACGTCCTGCAGGTAGAGCAGGTTTCTAACCAAAGGGATTGAGAACTGTGGGTCCTGACCCAGTGTTTGGAAACAACTGCCATGGACAATGTGTTAGCCTTAGCTTAAGCTAACAGTTGGCCTTATCTTGAACTAGCCATAGCTCACAGCTAGCCCTAATGTTGGCTCATCTTGAATTAGCCATAGCTTCCAGTTAGCTTTAATGTTAAGACTTATCTTGAATTGGCCAGTTAAGCTTACTCTTATATTTGCCATATTCATACTAGCCTTATCTTAAATTTGCCTTAGTTTCCAGTTAGTCTAAATCAGGGGTGTCAAACTCATTTTCACTCCGGGCCACATCAGCATCATGTTTCCCTCAAAGGGCCGGTTGTAACTGTAAGACTGTATAACTGTAACTACTCCTAACATATTGTTAAATAACTCTCTGCTTTTGATTATTGTTTATTCAAGTGTAAAAATATTGTACATGCAGTTATATAAATGTAAAATTATATTTAAGCACATTTCTGTTGTTATAACATAAATCATTTTAATTTAGGGTTAAGAAACCCACATTACTCTATCAAAGATCAAACTATTAAAGAAAATAACAAAGACAAATATCAAACACAAGTTATTACATTAACTTTGTTCAAAGCTATTGTTGTCACCTCTCTGCATCACTAATGTCCCTGCCGTCGTCCCGTGCATGGCAGCTACAAGAGCTCCTCACAGAGTCAGGTCTGCCTTCAGCCTCTTACAAACACTGATAGATGATGTATCTCGTCTCTGAGCTAGCTGTGTTGTTAGATTGCTGCTAGTTCCTGAACTCGGTCTGCGATGGTGTTTCTTCACAAACTGACATTTGTAAAAGTCTGTATCTGGTCGGAGCTCACCTGCTCACATACCTTTAGCATGCACTGGGCTGTAGCTTCTGTAAATATATTCTGCTGTGATTGCACTCTGCCTTTTAATTCTTGGACAATTTGATGTTTTTCTTGGAGGCTAAATTTAGCTCCGTGTTTGGTGTCAAAATGCCGACGTGAATAGTATCCTTCATCACCGACACGCATCATAACACAGAAGACAGACCCGTTTTTCTCCCTGAAGCACAGACATGTATTCTCTTTCCCATCTTTCATTACATCTTCTTCCCTCTGCATCAATTCTTCTCTTCGTGGACATTTTGGGATTATTTGTCGATCTTTTTCAACTCAATCACTTGATGGAAAACCTCTTTACAGGCTGTTCCCTCTCCTGTCCACCTGTTGTGATAGTTTTAATGTCGGTACACAGACAACATGCTATCTCATAATTTCAACATGCTATCTCATAATTTCAACATGCTATCTCAGAATTTCAACTTTCTATCTCATAATTTCGACCATGGGGATACTTTTATTTTCAAGTCTATTTGTTTTCCAAAATAAAAAAAATATATATATTTTTTTTGCTGGTGGATTCGCGGGCCACATAAAATGACGTGGCGGGCCTTGAGTTTGACACGTGTGGTCTAAATGTTAGCCATAGCTTGAATTAGCCTTAGAATAGAGTAGAAATAGAAACCCTTTTTATTGTCATATACACAAAATTTGACTTCTGCATTTGACCCATCCCTGTATATAGGAGTATATATATATGGCAGTGGGCTGCCAATGACAGGCGCCCGGCGAGCCGGGGGTTCAGTGTCTTGCTCATGCCAATGAGCCACGGTCGCCCAGTTAGTCTAAATGTTATCCTTAGCTATAATTAGCCTTAGCTTAGCTAGCTGTCTCACCTCCTCAGAGACAGCAATGATGAAGCTCTTGGCGTCTTCTCCCTCAACTTCTTGGATTACTAAAATCTTTTGGACATTTTCTCTCGTGATGACTTCTCGACCTGCTCTGGAGACGCAGACCACTTTAGTTTGGACATTTTGAGGGGGGTCCAAGCCGATGGAGAGTCCTCCATCTTCAGGGTCCCGACAGAGGAACAGGTTCTTGTAGTCCGGAGTGTTGAAGAAGCTGCTGAAGATCACCTGGTTTTCCTCCTCAGAGACAAACCGCCGCCATCTTTCCTCCTCCAACCTGAAGCTGGTGAGGGTGAAGCTCCGGACGGGATCCAATCGCTCGTCTCTGGCGTCCATCTTTATCTTCACACCTTCTTATTATCTTTATCTTCACACCTCCTTCTTCTCTTTATCTTCACACCTCCTTCTTCTCTTTATCTTCACACCTCCTTCTTCTCCTGCTTGTCTCCACTTTGTCATAAAAACAAACTTAAAATAAAACGGGTGAAAACTTCATAAAGCGACCGTTTTTGTTTTTTTTAATAACGGTTGGTGATGCCTTCAATGTCTTTTCCCAGCGTCGTAAATATGTCAGTAGGAGCTGGATTACAATTGGTCCAAACAGCACGACCCGCCCTACTTTCCCTCTGATTGGCTAATACTCGTTGCCTTCGTTGGTTGGATTGGTTCGTTCGGGCACGGTTAGGGTTGTGTCAGGGTGACCCAATCAGAAAAAGAGTAGGGCGGGTCATGCCGCACCATGGCTCTGATCCACTCTGTGATTGGTTGCTGGATCGTATAAAGATACCATGGCGCTGTTTTTTTTTACTACAGGAAGGTTTGAGAGCGTGAAGTTGGCCGGAGAGCAGACGGCGCTACCGCCGAAGAGCAGCGGCGATGATCGGGCAATGTGAACGTTATGGTCTGTCTGGTGTCGGTGTGCTTTCACTGACTACTAAAGATAACTGTGAATGTGATGCGTTAACCAGCTAACGTTAGCTAACGTTAGCTGCGGCGGCTAACTCAAGGCTCCGACCGGCTTCGATGGATCCGTTAACGGTAAGAAGTGATTCAACAAACGGACAAAGAACTGAAGACGGTAGTGTCTGTGTGGCGGGAACATTTAGTCAAGATGGCGACCAGAATGTGTTTATGACGTTAGCAATATATTTAGTGAACAAACTTACAGGTTTGGTTCCTTTGTTCGACCAGAGATTTAAGAAGTACTCTGATAGTAATACTACACACTAGAAGTGATGAAACGAAAGGCCGATTGAAGCCCCCCCCCAAGCAGTCTGTTCACAGAGGGGGGGCCGTGACAAAACCGAGCTGAAGCGTCTTCTGATCCAGGGTTCTGGTGTAGGGTTCTTGACCTGATCCCGTGTATCTGTGCTGAGTTTTCACCTGTTCACCTCCCCTGCTCTCTGATTGGCTCTGACAGA
>NW_022280697.1:0-3239 GCF_004355925.1 Anarrhichthys ocellatus | reverse complement strand
ATCGAAGCGGTGACGTCATCGTTGAGGCCGGGATGTCACACACTGGTGGTGAGTGACTTGTCACATTTCAACATGCATCAATCTGCTGAGTGGGCGGGGCTTAGGTCTGCTGGGAGATGATGTGAACAAAAGGCCGAATTGTAGCGCCCCCCCCCCTCAGGCAGAGTGTTCTCAGAGAGGGGGGGGTGCTGTGACAAAGACCGACCGAAGCGTTCGTCTGATCCCAGGTCAGCAGGGTCATGTGATGGTCATGTGACTCAGGAGTCTTTATATTTCCTGCTGTTTGTTTCAGCTTTTATTATTATTATTATTATTATTATTATTATTATTATTATTATTATTGGCTTGTTTTAAAGACTTTCTTCACCTGTTCAGAAGCATCTGCTGCCCCCTGCTGGACCACGCCAGGATGCTGGAGAGAACTGTTGATTTTGACTGATGTATATGAATATAAATCTTATTATTTATTAATAAAAGTTGTTTTTAATAAAAAGTAATTAACTCTTGTGTTTCTGCTCATAACTGATCCTAGATCTGATGTTAATACTTCTGTTTATACTGCAGTGAAGGTACTAATGCCTCGGTGAAGGTACTAATGAGCTTCTATTCTCTAACAACTGATAAATGTGCAGCAGAAGTAGAATATTTATTTTCGAAGTGCTTGTAGCTTTGTACTAAATACGTGTATATGATCCACAGTTGATGACGCTTATGTTTTATTCTTTATAATTAATCGACGGCGTTTAAAGAAACTCATTAAAATACTCCGATTACTCTCAAGGGGTGCTTCTTAAATACACTGCTGAAAAAAATAAAGGGAACACTTAAACAACACAATGTAACTCCAAGTCAATCACACTTCTGTGAAATCAAACTGCCCACTTAGGAAGCAACACTGACGATCAATTTCACATGCTGTTGTGCAAATGGAATAGACAACAGGTGGAAATTATAGGTGATTAGCAAGACGGACACCCCCAATAAAGGAGTGGTTCTGCAGGTGGTGACCACAGACAACTTCTCAGTTCCTATGCTTTCTGGCTGAAGTTTTGGTCACTTTTGAATGCTGGCGGTGCTTTCACTCTAGTGGTAGCATGAGACGGAGTCTACAACCCACACAAGTGGCTCAGGTAGTGCAGCTCATCCAGGATGGCACATCAATGCGAGCTGTGGCAAGAAGGTTTGTGGTGTCTGTCAGCGTAGTGTCCAGAGCATGGAGGCGCTACCAGGAGACAGGCCAGTACATCAGGAGATGTGTAGGAGGGCAACAACCCAGCAGCAGGACCGCTACCTCCACCTTTGTGCAAGGAGGAACAGCAGGAGCACTGCCAGAGCCCTGCAAAATGACCTTCAGCAGGCCACAAATGTGCATGTGTCTGCTCAAACGGTCAGAAACAGACTCCATGAGGGTGGTATGAGGGCCCGACCTCCACAGGTGGGGGTTGTGCTTACAGCCCAACACCGGGCAGGCATTTGCCAGAGAACACCAAGATTGGCAACTTCGCCACTGGCGCCCTGTGCTCTTCACAGATGAAAGCAGGTTCACACTGAGCACATGTGACAGAGTCTGGAGACGCCGTGGAGAACGTTCTGCTGGCTGCAACATCCTCCAGCATGACCGGTTTGGCGGTGGGTCAGTAATGGTGTGGGGTGGCTTTTCTTTGGAGGGCCGCACAGCCCTCCATGTGCTCGCCAGAGGTAGCCTGACTGCCATTAGGTACTGAGATGAGATCCTCAGACCCCTTGTGAGACCATATGCCGGTGCGGTTGGTACTGGGGTCCTCCTAATGCAAGACAATGCTAGACCTCATGTGGCTGGAGTGTGTCAGCAGTTCCTGCAAGACGAAGGCATTGATGCTATGGACTGGCCTGCCCGTTCCCCAGACCTGAATCCAATTGAGCACATCTGGGACATCATGTCTCGCTCCATCCACCAACACCACGTTGCACCACAGACTGTCCAGGAGTTGGCGGATGCTTTAGTCCAGGTCTGGGAGGAGATCCCTCAGGAGACCATCCGCCACCTCATCAGGAGCATGCTCAGGCGTTGTAGGGAGGTCATACAGGCACGTGGAGGCCACACACACTACTGAGCCTCATTTGGACTTGTTTTAAGGACATTACATCAAAGTTGGATCAGCCTGTAGTGTGTTTTTCCACTTCAATTTTGAGTGTGACTCCAAATCCAGACCTCCATGGGTTAATAAATTTAATTTTCATTGATAATTTTTGTGTGATTTTGTTGTCAGCACATTCAACTATGTAAAGAACAAAGTATTTAATAAGACTATTTCATTCATTCAGATCTAGAATGTGTTGCTTAAGTGTTCCCTTTATTTTTTTGAGCAGTGTATATTTATGTATTCTGTCCATTTAGTTCTGTATTTAAATACATATTAAATATTCAGACTAATGATCAGTAAAGGTGTACATATTAAACTGCAATTATATATTCAGATTTCTGTCTCCAGGTTAAAAACTCATTCAAATATTTCATCACATTTTATTAGAAATGTTCATTGGTGAATATAAAGTTTGTCAAACCGGGAACAAAACTCAGACCGGATGTTGTATATATAATTTAATTTTTCAGACTTTCCCTTTTTTTTTTTTGGGAGGTTGAACTTTCCCCGGAAGTCTGCTCCAGCTGCTGCTGCAGAAGAAGAAGTTGCTGCTGTTCGCTCGAGACGCAACTTTCATTTTTAACGGAACCGGACCGGAGTGATGGAGACCGACGCGTCATCGCCGGTAAACACACCGACCGACCGGAGCCGGTTTGTAGCTAAGTTAACGGAGCTAGCCTCTGGATCGGTGGGAATTAGAACCTGTCGCCAAACTCCATTCATAAAACAGAACGTTTAAAGAACCGAGTCTAAAGAGCTCTAACGAACACGTGACCCGACTCAATGATGACGACATGTGTTAGAACCGAGCTGTCGGTGATTCGGCCTCAACCGGACCGAGCTCTGTTCCGGTAAAACGGTAGAAAACGAGCCGGTGTTTTCTACCGTTTTACCGTTTAACTAAAGAACCTCATTTATTCCTCTGGTTTAATCTGAAATAAGGAGATAAACGTGAATGGAGTTTAGTTTGAGGTTCTGTCTCCTGTGGGTCTGGATGTAGAGTCTGTAGTGACGTTTACCACCAGGACTCATTTACTGTAGTAACAGTACTACTACCACACAGTAACGGTACTACCACACAGTGAGAGTACTACTACCACACAGTAACAGTACTAC
>NW_022280696.1:20969-21076 GCF_004355925.1 Anarrhichthys ocellatus | reverse complement strand
ATACATACACATATATATATACATATATATACATACACATATATATACACATATATATACATACACATATATATACACATATATATACATACACATATATATACACA
>NW_022280696.1:3339-10969 GCF_004355925.1 Anarrhichthys ocellatus | reverse complement strand
ACACACACACACACACACACACACACACACACACACACACACACACAGTTAAACCAGGTAAAGTGTGACGAGCTTCAGCCAATCACACGGCCTCTTGTTGGGTTTTCTTGTGACTGACCTTGTGGCTGCAGTTAACTCCCAGCATGCCTTGCTGGTTGTTCTGTATCAGAGGTTGTTTCAGGATGAATTCACAGTCGGAGTCCAGCAGACAACTCCAGCTGGACCTCCCTCGGTCTGTGAAGTCCTGCAGGAGGTCCACGATCTGCTGGAACCTCTGCAGGATCAGCTGGGAGGCACCCGAGTCCAGGTCCCTGAACGCAACACAGAGACTGAGTCCAGGTCCCTGATCGCAACACAGAGACTGAGTCCAGGTCCCTGATCGCAACACAGAGACTGAGTCCAGGTCCCTGAACGCAACACAGAGACTGAGTCCAGGTCCCTGAACGCAACACAGAGACTGAGTCCAGGTCCCTGAACACAACACAGAGACTGAGTCCAGGTCCTGGTTTCAGTGGTCCTCTTACAGCTGTTGAAGCGTCCTGTAGTGGTCCAGAGAGTTTTCAGCTCTCAGTCTGAGCTGTTGAGTCCAGCAGAGTCCGGCTGCAGCAGACGGAGTGACCCTGCTGAATGCGTTCGGTTCCTCTCTCTGACTGTAGAACAGCAGCTCGGTCTGATCCAGCTCTTCCAGGACCAGCTCCTCCAGCCGGGTCAGGTGAGGACGCAGCTGATCCTGGATCAGAGGACGGTCCAGGAGGAACCCGAACATCTTCACCAGCTGAAACAAAGCAGATCAGACCGGATCAGAATAGACCAGATCAGACCAGATCGGGCCGGACTAGACCGGATCAGATCGGAACGGAACAGAACAGATCAGACCGGACCAGATCAGGCCGGACCGGACCAGACGGGATCAGACCAGTTCAGATCAGACCTGACCAGATCGTACCGGATCAGACCACACCGGACCAGACCAGATCAGATCAGTACTGTGTTAGAGTTAGAGGGTACCTTTGCTCCAGAGGAGGAGGCGCAGCAGTCCTCAAAGGCTCTGCTGAGGACCGACACCAGCCGTCTCTCTAGGTCTGAGACCTGAACCCAGAAGTGGTTCAGGTGCAGCTGGAAGCTCTGAGAGGAAGAGGAGGAGGAAGAGGAGGAGGACTTACACACAGCTCAGGATCCAACAGGAAGCTCCTCACACACATCACATGACCGTCACCTGGTCTTCAGGGTCGGTGGGGTCACAGGTGGAGTCACACAGAACCTTCACATGACCCAGGAAGTCCTGATACACCTGCTGAACCACATCAGTCCACATCTGGCCTCCAACACCAGACAGGACCGCAGAGTCCAACTGATGCAGCTTCAGGCTGACACTGAACACCTCCTGTAGGAGGAGAGGAGAGGAGAGGAGGAGAGGATAGGAAGAGTCTGTGTCTGTGTGTGTGTGTGTGTACCTGGATGCTCTGCAGGTGTAACAGGAAGTGGTCCAGGTTGAAGAAGACCAAGTTTGAAGGGAAGTCCCAGTTGTGAGTGTCTCCGTCCTGCAGAGAGAAACCAGAAGAATCCTCAGACCTGAACCTGGACCTGGACCAGGACTCTATGTACATGTCTGTGGTGTAGACATGAGGTGTACCTGCTCCAGCTGGGTCCTGCACCACCTGTACTCCTCTTTGAGGGTCTGAAGGGTCCAGATCACCAGTGTGACATCATCCAGTCTGGGACCAGGATCTGATCCCAGACCAGCCATCACCTCCTCCTCATTAAGGAACCTCCTGCTCTGTAGACCAGGAAGGAGGAGCACAATCAACTGGTGTGTGTGTGTTTGTATGTCTGTGTGTGTGTTTGTATGTGTGTGTGTGTTACCATCTGTATGAACAGGTTACAGATCTCCTGCAGCAGGACCACTACCCTACAGGGTCTACGGTAGAACTCAGACCTGATCCACACCTGTCTCACCTCCTCCATCAGAGCAGCCATGTTGTCCCCCAGCTGTCAATCACACACACAGTGGTGATGTCACACATACACACACAGTGGTGATGTCACACACACACAGTGGTGATGATGTCACACACACACACACACACACACAGTGGTGATGTCACAGTAAACCCCTGGAGGACCGGTCCATGAGGTACCTGCAGGTAGTCCATCCGCTCCAGCTGCTCCAGCTTCTCCTGCACAGGGTCCAGGTTCACGGTGAGGTCCTGGGCCTCATCCAGACCTGAGGGGACCAACAGAGACGGGTCAGAGGACTGATCTGGTTCTGAGGACTCATGTCCCACATTGATGGAGACTTCCTGTCTCACCTTCCTGGACCTCGGAGTACAGGTCTCTGAGACTGGACCAGTACACACTGTCTGCTCTCTGCACCACAGAGACCACCTGCTGGGCTCTGCTGCTCCTCAGCTGGACCAAGAACCAGAGGAAGGACTTTATGTCACTTTATATCATTAGAATACTACATCATAAGATAATACTGTAATAGTAGACCTGCTGCTGGATCAGGTGCAGGTTCTTCAGTCTAGTCCTCCAGAAGTTAAACTCGTCTGAGGGAAGGGGATCCAGTCCGTCCAGAACCGGCTGAGACGAGTCCTGCTGCAGGAAGTTTGAGACCAGCTTCACCCACTCTGTGATGGTGGAGTCACAGGAGTGGAGCAGCTTAGTGTGTGACAACTTCCTGTTAGAGAGAAGAAGAAGCAGATAAAGAAGAAGAAGGTTTACTGTTAGAGGACAGAAGAAGAAGAAGAAGAAGAAGAAGCTTCAGGGCCAATCCCAATGCCCTCCCTCACGGACTCACAGACTTTGAGGCGCACTCCCGCGAAGTCCGTGAGGGTTTAGTTCTGTCTGTCAAATCATTGAGTGTTTGAGGCTCTGGCAGACATTTTGTTTCCTTTATGAACCCTTATGCTGCGTTCACACCAAACGCGTAGCGAATTCATCGCGACGCCGGTCAAAACGCCGGGGACCATTTGTGTTCATGTGTGAATCGCGCCGGAGAGGGGGCGGGGCTTATCGCCCTGAAAGCCGTTCAACTGTCCGCCATTAACCATGAAAAAAAGAACCTCTATTTCTGCTTAGTACGTGTTGTGGAAGTCACAGATATCCCGGGAAACTAAACGCCGTCATGTCTGGTTCATAATATTGTTCAGAGGAGCTCCATGGATTTTATCGAGCTGTATTCACTGTGTCTAGCAAGCCACACGTCGTTGTTTACTACAGCTGTATGAACACTAAATAAACTGATTTGGCTGTGATTTAACGGCAATAAACCGACAAAAAGGGACTCCGGAATAACTACGTAATGATGCCGATTTGATCGTAGAGCTCTGGGTGAACACAGACGGCTACAGTATTTATTTCCTGATTCAACAACGGCAGGAAGTCAGTGATGTCAGGGGGAGCAACTCAACGCTGATAGGCTATCGCGCCGGGGCGTAACGCGAATATTTTGCAGAAATTGAAAAATTTCAGCTCACGCGTTTGACGCGGATTTGCGTCAATCGCGCCACAAATTTGCGTCAATCGCGCCGCACCATCGCAAATTAGCGCCGCGCCAGTCTCATCGCGTCTGTGCATAGACTTTGTATGTAATCTACTCGCGCGAATAATTCGCGACGCGTTTGGTGTGAACCCTTAGCATAAGGGAATTACCCACAAATCATTGCAATGTGACGTTAAACACGGGGTAACCAGTGGACGCATGGAGACGTAACAAAAAGGTAAATCAGTGTTTTCAGCCTGGAGTATTACATGTACTCAGAAACATTAAGGGTTAAAGATGGAACATTAAAACATGAAATCAGAAGATATTTATTCATTTATTCATCAAATATTTGATTTTGTCATTGAAGCCGTTTTGACAAAAATGAGTAAATAGATTATCTGAAGTTACCTCATCTAGTGAGGAAAGAGCCTGAAGACGTTCACATCAGGGAGTAAATAATATACAATAAATACACACAACTATACATCATATGTTTTGTTGTTTTTATGGTAAGGTGATATGTCCCGTTCATATTTCCACCATCTCAAGCCCTCACAGTCTCTCACACTCACCCACTCACCAGGTGACCTCAGTGAGTCCTTGAGGGTTCAGGGTCTGAGGGTTTAGGAGGGACGTTGGGATTGGGCCAAGAAGAAGAAGAAGAAGCTTCAGTGTTGGAGAAGAAGAAGAAGAAGTCTGTCCTACCCCTCTTCAGTGTCATCTGTGTAGGTGTTTCCATGAAGCTGGTCCTCATGAAGAGCTTCGGGATAAGTGAGGAAAGTTCCTCCCTCCATCTGAGCCTCCATCACCAGCGCCTCGTTCCTCTGCTGCTCCGTGGACCTCAGAGCCTCCTCGGGTAAGCCCACCGCCCATCTTCTGCTCGTCTCTGGGTTAATAAGCAACGGGCAGGTCACCTGAGAGCAGAGGACACACCTTTAACCTTCAGCCTGGACGTCCTGCAGGTAGAGCAGGTTTCTAACCAAAGGGATTGAGAACTGTGGGTCCTGACCCAGTGTTTGGAAACAACTGCCATGGACAATGTGTTAGCCTTAGCTTAAGCTAACAGTTGGCCTTATCTTGAACTAGCCATAGCTCACAGCTAGCCCTAATGTTGGCTCATCTTGAATTAGCCATAGCTTCCAGTTAGCTTTAATGTTAAGACTTATCTTGAATTGGCCAGTTAAGCTTACTCTTATATTTGCCATATTCATACTAGCCTTATCTTAAATTTGCCTTAGTTTCCAGTTAGTCTAAATCAGGGGTGTCAAACTCATTTTCACTCCGGGCCACATCAGCATCATGTTTCCCTCAAAGGGCCGGTTGTAACTGTAAGACTGTATAACTGTAACTACTCCTAACATATTGTTAAATAACTCTCTGCTTTTGATTATTGTTTATTCAAGTGTAAAAATATTGTACATGCAGTTATATAAATGTAAAATTATATTTAAGCACATTTCTGTTGTTATAACATAAATCATTTTAATTTAGGGTTAAGAAACCCACATTACTCTATCAAAGATCAAACTATTAAAGAAAATAACAAAGACAAATATCAAACACAAGTTATTACATTAACTTTGTTCAAAGCTATTGTTGTCACCTCTCTGCATCACTAATGTCCCTGCCGTCGTCCCGTGCATGGCAGCTACAAGAGCTCCTCACAGAGTCAGGTCTGCCTTCAGCCTCTTACAAACACTGATAGATGATGTATCTCGTCTCTGAGCTAGCTGTGTTGTTAGATTGCTGCTAGTTCCTGAACTCGGTCTGCGATGGTGTTTCTTCACAAACTGACATTTGTAAAAGTCTGTATCTGGTCGGAGCTCACCTGCTCACATACCTTTAGCATGCACTGGGCTGTAGCTTCTGTAAATATATTCTGCTGTGATTGCACTCTGCCTTTTAATTCTTGGACAATTTGATGTTTTTCTTGGAGGCTAAATTTAGCTCCGTGTTTGGTGTCAAAATGCCGACGTGAATAGTATCCTTCATCACCGACACGCATCATAACACAGAAGACAGACCCGTTTTTCTCCCTGAAGCACAGACATGTATTCTCTTTCCCATCTTTCATTACATCTTCTTCCCTCTGCATCAATTCTTCTCTTCGTGGACATTTTGGGATTATTTGTCGATCTTTTTCAACTCAATCACTTGATGGAAAACCTCTTTACAGGCTGTTCCCTCTCCTGTCCACCTGTTGTGATAGTTTTAATGTCGGTACACAGACAACATGCTATCTCATAATTTCAACATGCTATCTCATAATTTCAACATGCTATCTCAGAATTTCAACTTTCTATCTCATAATTTCGACCATGGGGATACTTTTATTTTCAAGTCTATTTGTTTTCCAAAATAAAAAAAATATATATATTTTTTTTGCTGGTGGATTCGCGGGCCACATAAAATGACGTGGCGGGCCTTGAGTTTGACACGTGTGGTCTAAATGTTAGCCATAGCTTGAATTAGCCTTAGAATAGAGTAGAAATAGAAACCCTTTTTATTGTCATATACACAAAATTTGACTTCTGCATTTGACCCATCCCTGTATATAGGAGTATATATATATGGCAGTGGGCTGCCAATGACAGGCGCCCGGCGAGCCGGGGGTTCAGTGTCTTGCTCATGCCAATGAGCCACGGTCGCCCAGTTAGTCTAAATGTTATCCTTAGCTATAATTAGCCTTAGCTTAGCTAGCTGTCTCACCTCCTCAGAGACAGCAATGATGAAGCTCTTGGCGTCTTCTCCCTCAACTTCTTGGATTACTAAAATCTTTTGGACATTTTCTCTCGTGATGACTTCTCGACCTGCTCTGGAGACGCAGACCACTTTAGTTTGGACATTTTGAGGGGGGTCCAAGCCGATGGAGAGTCCTCCATCTTCAGGGTCCCGACAGAGGAACAGGTTCTTGTAGTCCGGAGTGTTGAAGAAGCTGCTGAAGATCACCTGGTTTTCCTCCTCAGAGACAAACCGCCGCCATCTTTCCTCCTCCAACCTGAAGCTGGTGAGGGTGAAGCTCCGGACGGGATCCAATCGCTCGTCTCTGGCGTCCATCTTTATCTTCACACCTTCTTATTATCTTTATCTTCACACCTCCTTCTTCTCTTTATCTTCACACCTCCTTCTTCTCTTTATCTTCACACCTCCTTCTTCTCCTGCTTGTCTCCACTTTGTCATAAAAACAAACTTAAAATAAAACGGGTGAAAACTTCATAAAGCGACCGTTTTTGTTTTTTTTAATAACGGTTGGTGATGCCTTCAATGTCTTTTCCCAGCGTCGTAAATATGTCAGTAGGAGCTGGATTACAATTGGTCCAAACAGCACGACCCGCCCTACTTTCCCTCTGATTGGCTAATACTCGTTGCCTTCGTTGGTTGGATTGGTTCGTTCGGGCACGGTTAGGGTTGTGTCAGGGTGACCCAATCAGAAAAAGAGTAGGGCGGGTCATGCCGCACCATGGCTCTGATCCACTCTGTGATTGGTTGCTGGATCGTATAAAGATACCATGGCGCTGTTTTTTTTTACTACAGGAAGGTTTGAGAGCGTGAAGTTGGCCGGAGAGCAGACGGCGCTACCGCCGAAGAGCAGCGGCGATGATCGGGCAATGTGAACGTTATGGTCTGTCTGGTGTCGGTGTGCTTTCACTGACTACTAAAGATAACTGTGAATGTGATGCGTTAACCAGCTAACGTTAGCTAACGTTAGCTGCGGCGGCTAACTCAAGGCTCCGACCGGCTTCGATGGATCCGTTAACGGTAAGAAGTGATTCAACAAACGGACAAAGAACTGAAGACGGTAGTGTCTGTGTGGCGGGAACATTTAGTCAAGATGGCGACCAGAATGTGTTTATGACGTTAGCAATATATTTAGTGAACAAACTTACAGGTTTGGTTCCTTTGTTCGACCAGAGATTTAAGAAGTACTCTGATAGTAATACTACACACTAGAAGTGATGAAACGAAAGGCCGATTGAAGCCCCCCCCCCAAGCAGTCTGTTCACAGAGGGGGGGCCGTGACAAAACCGAGCTGAAGCGTCTTCTGATCCAGGGTTCTGGTGTAGGGTTCTTGACCTGATCCCGTGTATCTGTGCTGAGTTTTCACCTGTTCACCTCCCCTGCTCTCTGATTGGCTCTGACAGA
>NW_022280696.1:0-3239 GCF_004355925.1 Anarrhichthys ocellatus | reverse complement strand
ATCGAAGCGGTGACGTCATCGTTGAGGCCGGGATGTCACACACTGGTGGTGAGTGACTTGTCACATTTCAACATGCATCAATCTGCTGAGTGGGCGGGGCTTAGGTCTGCTGGGAGATGATGTGAACAAAAGGCCGAATTGTAGCGCCCCCCCCCCTCAGGCAGAGTGTTCTCAGAGAGGGGGGGGTGCTGTGACAAAGACCGACCGAAGCGTTCGTCTGATCCCAGGTCAGCAGGGTCATGTGATGGTCATGTGACTCAGGAGTCTTTATATTTCCTGCTGTTTGTTTCAGCTTTTATTATTATTATTATTATTATTATTATTATTATTATTATTATTATTGGCTTGTTTTAAAGACTTTCTTCACCTGTTCAGAAGCATCTGCTGCCCCCTGCTGGACCACGCCAGGATGCTGGAGAGAACTGTTGATTTTGACTGATGTATATGAATATAAATCTTATTATTTATTAATAAAAGTTGTTTTTAATAAAAAGTAATTAACTCTTGTGTTTCTGCTCATAACTGATCCTAGATCTGATGTTAATACTTCTGTTTATACTGCAGTGAAGGTACTAATGCCTCGGTGAAGGTACTAATGAGCTTCTATTCTCTAACAACTGATAAATGTGCAGCAGAAGTAGAATATTTATTTTCGAAGTGCTTGTAGCTTTGTACTAAATACGTGTATATGATCCACAGTTGATGACGCTTATGTTTTATTCTTTATAATTAATCGACGGCGTTTAAAGAAACTCATTAAAATACTCCGATTACTCTCAAGGGGTGCTTCTTAAATACACTGCTGAAAAAAATAAAGGGAACACTTAAACAACACAATGTAACTCCAAGTCAATCACACTTCTGTGAAATCAAACTGCCCACTTAGGAAGCAACACTGACGATCAATTTCACATGCTGTTGTGCAAATGGAATAGACAACAGGTGGAAATTATAGGTGATTAGCAAGACGGACACCCCCAATAAAGGAGTGGTTCTGCAGGTGGTGACCACAGACAACTTCTCAGTTCCTATGCTTTCTGGCTGAAGTTTTGGTCACTTTTGAATGCTGGCGGTGCTTTCACTCTAGTGGTAGCATGAGACGGAGTCTACAACCCACACAAGTGGCTCAGGTAGTGCAGCTCATCCAGGATGGCACATCAATGCGAGCTGTGGCAAGAAGGTTTGTGGTGTCTGTCAGCGTCGTGTCCAGAGCATGGAGGCGCTACCAGGAGACAGGCCAGTACATCAGGAGATGTGTAGGAGGGCAACAACCCAGCAGCAGGACCGCTACCTCCACCTTTGTGCAAGGAGGAACAGCAGGAGCACTGCCAGAGCCCTGCAAAATGACCTTCAGCAGGCCACAAATGTGCATGTGTCTGCTCAAACGGTCAGAAACAGACTCCATGAGGGTGGTATGAGGGCCCGACCTCCACAGGTGGGGGTTGTGCTTACAGCCCAACACCGGGCAGGCATTTGCCAGAGAACACCAAGATTGGCAACTTCGCCACTGGCGCCCTGTGCTCTTCACAGATGAAAGCAGGTTCACACTGAGCACATGTGACAGAGTCTGGAGACGCCGTGGAGAACGTTCTGCTGGCTGCAACATCCTCCAGCATGACCGGTTTGGCGGTGGGTCAGTAATGGTGTGGGGTGGCTTTTCTTTGGAGGGCCGCACAGCCCTCCATGTGCTCGCCAGAGGTAGCCTGACTGCCATTAGGTACTGAGATGAGATCCTCAGACCCCTTGTGAGACCATATGCCGGTGCGGTTGGTACTGGGGTCCTCCTAATGCAAGACAATGCTAGACCTCATGTGGCTGGAGTGTGTCAGCAGTTCCTGCAAGACGAAGGCATTGATGCTATGGACTGGCCTGCCCGTTCCCCAGACCTGAATCCAATTGAGCACATCTGGGACATCATGTCTCGCTCCATCCACCAACACCACGTTGCACCACAGACTGTCCAGGAGTTGGCGGATGCTTTAGTCCAGGTCTGGGAGGAGATCCCTCAGGAGACCATCCGCCACCTCATCAGGAGCATGCTCAGGCGTTGTAGGGAGGTCATACAGGCACGTGGAGGCCACACACACTACTGAGCCTCATTTGGACTTGTTTTAAGGACATTACATCAAAGTTGGATCAGCCTGTAGTGTGTTTTTCCACTTCAATTTTGAGTGTGACTCCAAATCCAGACCTCCATGGGTTAATAAATTTAATTTTCATTGATAATTTTTGTGTGATTTTGTTGTCAGCACATTCAACTATGTAAAGAACAAAGTATTTAATAAGACTATTTCATTCATTCAGATCTAGAATGTGTTGCTTAAGTGTTCCCTTTATTTTTTTGAGCAGTGTATATTTATGTATTCTGTCCATTTAGTTCTGTATTTAAATACATATTAAATATTCAGACTAATGATCAGTAAAGGTGTACATATTAAACTGCAATTATATATTCAGATTTCTGTCTCCAGGTTAAAAACTCATTCAAATATTTCATCACATTTTATTAGAAATGTTCATTGGTGAATATAAAGTTTGTCAAACCGGGAACAAAACTCAGACCGGATGTTGTATATATAATTTAATTTTTCAGACTTTCCCTTTTTTTTTTTTGGGAGGTTGAACTTTCCCCGGAAGTCTGCTCCAGCTGCTGCTGCAGAAGAAGAAGTTGCTGCTGTTCGCTCGAGACGCAACTTTCATTTTTAACGGAACCGGACCGGAGTGATGGAGACCGACGCGTCATCGCCGGTAAACACACCGACCGACCGGAGCCGGTTTGTAGCTAAGTTAACGGAGCTAGCCTCTGGATCGGTGGGAATTAGAACCTGTCGCCAAACTCCATTCATAAAACAGAACGTTTAAAGAACCGAGTCTAAAGAGCTCTAACGAACACGTGACCCGACTCAATGATGACGACATGTGTTAGAACCGAGCTGTCGGTGATTCGGCCTCAACCGGACCGAGCTCTGTTCCGGTAAAACGGTAGAAAACGAGCCGGTGTTTTCTACCGTTTTACCGTTTAACTAAAGAACCTCATTTATTCCTCTGGTTTAATCTGAAATAAGGAGATAAACGTGAATGGAGTTTAGTTTGAGGTTCTGTCTCCTGTGGGTCTGGATGTAGAGTCTGTAGTGACGTTTACCACCAGGACTCATTTACTGTAGTAACAGTACTACTACCACACAGTAACGGTACTACCACACAGTGAGAGTACTACTACCACACAGTAACAGTACTAC
>NW_022280695.1:0-21214 GCF_004355925.1 Anarrhichthys ocellatus | reverse complement strand
TATGTATATGTATATATGTATATATGTATATGTATGTATATGTATATGTATATGTATATGTATATATATATATATGTATGTATATGTATGTATATGTATATGTATGTGTATGTATATATATGTGTATGTATGTGTATGTGTATGTATATATATGTGTATGTATATATATATGTGTATGTGTATGTGTGTATGTGTGTATGTGTGTATATATGTGTATGTATATGTGTGTATGTATGTATATATGTATATGTATGTGTGTGTATATATGTATGTGTGAACATATGTATGTCTGTATATGTGTGTATGTATGTGTATATGTATATGTATGTGTATATGTATGTGTATACACATACATATACATATACACATACATACACACACATACATATGTTCACTACAGTTATAAGACTACAGTTATATAGTTCTGTTCACTTCTCTGTAACAGCAGGTGCCTATGGAACATTAGTATAAGTGCATATGTGCTGTGGGTACCATAGCTACTGCTCTGTGCACCCTGTCTCTGCAGGGTGCTTTAGCCATTAAGGGTACTAAGTGATCGTATCAGGCACTTGGTGGTCACCTCATTATGTTATTAATGGAGTGGAAAATGGCTCCTCCACTGATTTGCTGGTCCCGACGCCCAGGCCCACATCATTCAGGCCGAGGGCCTCGAGGCCGGTTCACGCTTAATTTGGAAAGAAACCCCGGTCACACACGACCTGAAACCTGAAAGTACATGGATGCTTCAGCAGCACCTCCACGCAGGACTGGTGGAACAAAGAGGAACTAGATTAACTTGTCAGTGTGGAGAATGTGAGACCTGAAGGCTGTAGGTTTTTGTTCTCAAGTTTTATCTCAGAGACTTGGCCTACATTCCATTTTTGCAATAATTGAAAGAAACAATATTGAGGTTATGCAAATATTATTGGATGGTACATTCTAGTGGTGTAACGGACACAGATCCCCCCCTCACGGTCTGACACGCATGTGAACCGCAGATTAATTACACAGTTTAACGTTAACCATGACAGTGTGAAAGTTTTGACTAAATTTATCCGCCAATATTCAGTAAAAACATGAAATCAAGATTTATGCTTTTCTGCTCGACGATCTCTGATAATGTTACACTGTAAACAACCAGTCCGTGTTTAAATTGACAGGAGAGCTGGTAACGTTAGCAGCACCGCTAATGGCTAACATCCGTACGTTCAGTTGGGTTACATTATGATGCGTTCAGGCTCTGCTCAGTGAAAATGAGAATTGGGCGAAGGTCAATTATAACGTTATCATGATGTGTTCATATGTAATCTGTCAAATGTAGTGTTTGTGAGAAACTTAAATAAATTCACTTTGAAGATGTTTTCACAGCAGCATAAATGGATATTAGAGATGAATTATGACATGTTTACACTAACTATGACCAGATAATACATCTTCAAAACTATTAATAACAAAATCTGTTTTAATCAATGAAAATACAATCTTTTATTTCCTTATCATTTGAGTTGTGTTTTTATGAGGTAAAACAACATGACAGATAACTATAACAAAGTAAAGGATGACATTTAGAATGGTTGGTGCTTTACAGACTTAAGAGCGGTTGAAATGATTTTTGGGACGGTGGCAAAAAAATTAATAGTCTGGAGTCTTGCAGACCAGCTGCTGTAATAAAACAACAATATAGATCATCAATGATCGGCAATCAGTACCGGCAGCAAAAAACACGTGATCAGGGATCTCTAAAGTTATGTATATATATTTATTTCTTTTGACTTGTGTAAAGGAGAAGGTTATGTGTTTATAGCTTATGATAACAGAAACATAAAGAACCACTTTGGTAACTCCTGCTTTCTGTTCACCATATGAAAAATGAAATTAACAATATTGGTACAATATATTTAGTTTCTAATGTATGGCTGCTTTGTCTGTCATAACCAATGCAGATGACCAGAGTCTCTGTGACTCACTCGCTGCAGGCTGTGTCTGACACCTGAGTAGGCAGAGCGCTGCGAGGAGGGTTGATCCGCTGTCTCCTGGGTTTCCGTGCCGCCACCGCAGACGTCTGATACATGTTTGTGTCCGCTCATCAGCTCCGGTTAGATATGAAATGATATTAGCTGAGTCGTGATTGCCATCATTGCCTCCTCTCTGTTTCTTCTTTTTCAACGGTTGCCTTCGGAGTTGAGACGAGACCACTGTGGTGTATAGCTAACCTTTGCTGCTTTTGACTATTTGACTATTCGTTCGTTGGGTAGATCTTTGCATTTCAATTATGGGATTCAGATATTCGTCGTTGTTGTGTTTTTTTTTTTTAACATGGAAGCGCCGAACATTCGCTGTTGATTGCTACCGAAACTCCCCCAAAAACCATCATTCGGGACCGCCCTAATGTCACTCTTTTTCTCTTCTCAGCTGCAGCACAGTAGCAGTTGGCGTTGCGTGTGTTTTGTTCTCAGTGATTCATGCAGAAGTATCACAACAAGGATACATTGTTTCCTGTTACCTGTCCTGACCCTCAGAGCATTTGTTTTTAAATCCCACATTCTGACTTATTTCATTTGTGTTGAGAGTAAGAAGGGTTCGGCCCAGCTTGTAACTTAATAACGGCATAACTCTGTTACCACCGTGGTCATGCCTGCTTGGCTTTGAGTAGATGACAGACGTTGCCAAATGGCTTCAAAGTTCAAGAGGACCCCACGGCGGGTGTATGAATTGGGCTCACACAAATGATTGACCGTGGTGCTCTTTGAGCTGCGGCGTTACATTTCTCCTTTTTATTTAAAGGAAAATAACTCTGGATCGGCTATCGGCGCCAATTTATGGACCCGATGAAGCGAGTGTACTAGGAAGTCTTTTTTCCAATGTCGGTCTATGAGAGAAAATGTATTTGGGCCCCATGGCATCATGTGACCGACCCGGAAATTGATATTCCACTGTTTGGTCACTACGCCTGCCGTTCTTCCTGGAGGGGTTCTGTCGATGTCCCCGTGACAAAAACAATTACACTATTGCCTCCGTTCCACTGCAAGGTTCGCCTTGACCCAACTCAACTCACTGGCACCAAGTCCTTTTCTCTGTTGCATTTCCCCCTCAGTGTAGTCGGCGGTTCTCAGCTGATCGCCGCATGAAGTTGCCGTGACATCATCTTCGCGACACTCGCCGGATCATTTGCATCTGCAACCGAATGAAGGAACATCTGCACCTTGTTCATCATGAGGGGTAGCGTATGGCGCAGCTTTGCAAGCTGCCATTTTTTATGATCCGGGTCAGGTAAATGAAAACATTTTGGACGCTTTTAACGGTAGCTTTGGATATTTCGAAATGCAAGATGCTCCTTGTCGTGCTACTGCTAATGGAAAACCAAAAAAGAGCGAGCCGGGTGGAATAGAGCCGTACCATGCAGTGGAAAATGTGGCATATCTCTCTTTAGCAGCAGCAAGGACTGAGAATGTGATTAACCTTTAGTGAGAAGACAAAGTTGTGATTTATGGGAACAAAAAGAGTGTCACAAAAAATAAGCAACCTCTTGCTTTATATACAATTCCAGGTAGAGACAGTCTGCAGTGGTGCCCTGCTCTCTAGAGGCTCTTCATTTTCAATGTTGGGATGAGAAAGAAACTGTCCTTTTAGAGGAAATCCCAACACCTACCTTTAGAAAACTGGGTTATTGTTAGAGAAAAACAAGTCCTCCCGTTTTCAGAGGTTATTTTTAGCTCCTGTGTTGGATGCCTCCGGTTTTGGGTGTAATCCACTCTTCTTGTTAAGACTTTATCTCACCGATCATAACACAACATGAACCTAGAACTCCTCAAATGTTCCTTGTGAGGTTTTTCTGCTACAGTTGCGTAACCTAGTACAGTAACACTTCTGCTGAAAAAACTCACCCGCAACAGTTGCCTTTTCTTATTTCTTTGGAATTTCTCTGAACTGTGTGCAGTGACTCGCAAAGCTTCCTTGAGCTCAGATTAGACCTTCACCATTCAACGCAATAACGGTTATTCTTTTAAGCCCACAGGACCCATAAATCTCAAAAGACTTATTGTTTTTTGGCGACGCCCGTTATGTCACAGAAAAGTTCTCGCGCAGTAAATAAAGCCGTCTTTCTCGAAGCGTGTGAGCAGCATGCATTTCCGGCCCGCTTCGTCCTTTTTTTTGAAAGGCAGGATGGGAGCAGCCGGTGCCCTATCCCGGGCCATGATGTCCCACACTTCAAAATAACCACCGGGCCTGGTGGGACGACAATTGAGAGATCAGCGAGGGCCGACTATCGAGAGCCGTTTCCTAAAACCTGGCTCGCAGGTTTTGTTTTTGTTGCGTCAAGGACATTTTGAGATGTAATTTTACTCTTGGTTGTTTGCGGAAACAAACAAAGAATGACTTCCGGTTGGAGATGTATTGGCTGACAGAGCGGGGCCTTGGTGTACAGTGTATACCAGGGACTTTTTTCACGATCACATCCTCTCTATTGCACATCGTATCTCGTAGTCCTGCCCATCAAGTTGTAGTACTTTTTCTGGATTGTTGTCAGAGGCATCTTAGCAGCCAGACGATGGGTTGGAGTCTTCATTGGACACAAAAGTAGCAGAGCAGGTTCAGGGCAGAGCAAGTGTTCGGAGGGTAAAGTGAGCGTTTTAGAACACTGTTCTCCAGACTTCTTATTTGGGGACCCACTTCTTAAAATGGTCTAACCACCCAGTTCACAACAGGCCGGATCTATAAATCAAGTAAGAAGAGCAAAACTTTTGCATCAATATACTTTCCATCCTGACCATCTTTACTGCCATTTCAGCATCACCGTATATTACCATAAATAGGTACACCAGCCATTCTGATGAGTTAAACGTTTGATAAATCAGAACTTCATTTGTTATTGAAAACATGTGAAATACTTTATAAAGGAGAGCAAAACAATGCATTCAGGCAGAGTTCACAGGCCTTCCAGTTCTTCTCATTTCCTCTCATCTGTTAAATAATTTACATTTAGTCAGATTTAACAGGCTCTCGTTTTCATTCCACTCATCAGTGAAACAAACACACGGTGCGCTGGCCTTTCATATTAGAACAATTATAAAAACAATACCAACATTCAGACTCCCTTATATCTATAGATCTATATATATATATATATGTATATAGATAGATAGACTATGGGAAAAAAACCTGCAAATGTATCTGACGACTCATCTCCTGCGACACACCCAGTCTTTGGGAATGAATGATTCAGAATATAGAAGAATGGAACACTAACAGTTCAATAGGGGAAAAACAAATACAGTTATGGAGGAGGGGAAGGGGGCAGCAAGCTTAACAGTACCAGCTACTCATGGAGGCAAGACGGAGACATGGAGGACGATTACAGTTTGTTCAAAACAAGCATGTGGTGGTCGAATTATAGATATGCTTCATTTGGTTTAGGGTGCCAAAATTATGGAGATTAAAAAATAAAAAATTGCTTTGTTTTGACACACCATCTATGGCTACCAAAATCAAATCTTGTCCAAATTCTGCCCAACACATGAACTACTTGTATATCCAATTGACTTTTCACGGGTTGTGATGAGTTTGTAGTTGGGCTGTGCAAATATACAAAACATAAACAATGTACGTATATATATTTTTAAAAACATCTAAAATGCTTTGAGTAATCATTTCCAAATGTGTTTTTCCACATATTGAATGTTCCAAAGAAAAAAACATCTACTCTTAATCCCCCACCGCAAAAATTGAGAATCTGTTGATCTGCAAATATTTTTAATTTCAAAAGTTTTTCCTACTGGATACCAGACGTCCCCCACTTCAATGAATGAGTCATAAACCAAACTTGTCCCCTTCAGTATATAAATATTAAACAATTATTCAAATGCAGTTTCAATACAAAACTTCCCTTTATGGCACATAGACATGTATCTGTTCATACATTGTATGTTCAGGGCTTCCCTCACAATGCCTTTGAATGTGAAACCTCTACCCGGAGCCTTTTAACGTGAGACGCCGTGAAGCGTCTCTCTGTTACACAATAGTCCCCCCCCGACACGACGAGGACCCATCCTCACACCGAGCCCAGGGCCCCGACCTCGTCCCGTAATATGCTTATCCACAACACATTGTAATACATGAGCTGTTCCTTTAAGCAGTCCAAGCCACAGGGCCTCATTCTTTTCACCACCACTCATTGTGAATTCAGTTTTCTTTTCAAGATGTATACTGTGACTACATCTATAAACACAGCAGTAATTGGTCTTTTTATCCTTGTTCCTCTTCATGATATTTTTCATAATCATTTTGTTGATTTCTAGTTTTGTTCCAGTTCTTTGGAGCAGTTAGCTTTAACTTTAGGTTATTTCTTTAGTGTCTCTTGGTGCCGGTGATTGTACAATGTTGCACTACAGCTCCCTGCGTTGGTCGATTTCAACGTAATGCAGAATCTGTGATGAATATTAAACAAATGATGTTGTGATATGCGATACTACATATGGTCTGGTCCTTGAGTTTGGTTATCATAATTACAAATCATAATTATGTAATCGATTAGTTGACTGACAGATAATAAATAAATAAATTAGTTCCAGCTAAGGCGGGAAAGCAAATATCTCAATATGTTTGACCAAATAACTCCATATTGATATTGCAACGAGATTGTAGTTTTAACCATTGGTGCTTTGTGATAAATAATCACCAGTAACGTTGACATAATGACTAAATAATAGAATATCATAGAACATTCTGGTGAGTTCAGAAAACGGCTTCACTTTACTGTCATAATAATAATTAAGAATCCGCTATCTGTGGCTGTAGCAGGACACTCATTGGTCATCACCGTACTCCTCCGCTAGCTGCTAGCTTAATACCTGTGAGTGCTAACAGTAGCCATGTTTGTCCTTTACGTTCATTATTTTGGGGGAGTGGCTTTGAAAGGGAGGCCTGAAGGGGCGGGCGGTCAGTGTTGCCTCTTGCCGTCATTCTTGCTTGATTTAGCTACTTTTGGGGCTAATGCTGCTAGCTACTTTCATTAGAAAAGAGTTGGCAACGCCGGGCTGGCTTCTTTGGTTGTTTCTCAAGATTGTTAACCCTGCCTTTAAAACTAGAAAAAGACAACACTTATACCATATGAAAATGTTATGATATTAAAAATCTAAGACATCTAGTTTTATATCATGATATCTATATAATATCGATGCATTGCCCAGCCCTAGTTCCACTTTCTCAGTTATGTAGATTTGCTTTTCTTTGCATTTTTTGGTTGTTAGTTGGACAAAACAAGCAACTCAAAGATGTCCCCTTGGGTGTCGGAATGAATTGATGATGAAAATAATAGTTGGTTTTAGTCCTAATTGTCATACTGTTGTCTGAATTTCTAATGAAAATGGATGGACATCCCAGAATTACTTGGCTGCATCTTGGTAGCTCTGGCAACATAGAGAATACTTGCTTTTTACTCTTCATATTTTCTATCAATAATATCTAAAACTGTGTGTGTGTGCGTTTCAGAGAGCGATAAGTGGTTACCATATGTTTTGCCATAGCTTTTTTTTCTAAACGCATCTTTGATTAATCACATTTTTTTAAACCTTTGAACTGTACTACAGACACTGATAGCATATTGATTCAAGGTGAGACGATTATTTTCCCTGCCGAATGTTTGTAGATGTAATCGCGCGCATGTTGTCACATGGCATCTAGAGCACTTTAGGGGGAAATGTATGTCATTGTGTGACTTTGTTTTTAAAGGGTCTCTAAGACTATTTATTTTATTTGTATTTTTTTCAATCAAACCTCAGTTGTGTAACTGTTAATGATCTTAAAATGTTACTCAGTTTGTGTAGCATTATTTTCCTGAGTAACCTTTTCGGGTTAAATATTTAAAAAAAGGTTTCCAGCTGGTAGGCGACATCTTTCATGCTTAAGAACTCCAGATAGAAGTCTTCAAATCCTAACCGATTTAGATATTGATTTGCGTCCTCCGCTGAGGCGAAACCTCACGGATGCTCTTCTCTCTAATCTCATGCACGTGCTCAAACCAATGGAAAAATGATGGCGCCTCACACACTACAGGATATTATTATTAAGATTATCATGCCAGAGGGAGCGACGCACCGGCTCGCGTGATCTCATTATGAAGCCGATGTAAACCAAATGGAGACCAAGGTGATGCAACAACAGATGCTTCACAGTGAAACAAAAGAGCAGAAGACTGAGCAAGTCATGGCTGGAGAGACGCAGTCATCGAGGGTTGTCTGTTCACAGAGAATCCTCAACAGAATGCTAGCTAACGTTAGCCTCAAGGGCTAGAGGCTGTTTACCGTTGCTTGGCAACACCATCAGTTGCTCCGGCTCGTCTCTCTCTCGTTCGCTGTTGTGGTTCAGCTCGGAAACCGCCGTTGTAATCGTCCTGATTGTAGCACCTAAATATGAGAATTAATCAGGTTGGCCTCGATGAGTCTGCTAACAGCTCGGGAGATTTAGGACCACATCTGTAAATCACATCACCAGATAATCTGGGCCAAATATCGACACCGACCAAGGTCCCACAGCAGATTTTCTCCTCCAATCGTCGGAGAAAGGGGGGAATTAGGGATAAAACGGCCCAAAACTGCTGTAGTCTGAGGCTTTAGTGTCTCAAAATCTGTATTCCAACCAGATAACAATTTACAGTTAAGGTTAGGTAACAACAAATCCTAATCTATGGATTGGACAGAAAGAGATTCAGTTAAATTTTTCTTCTTGTGAGATAAAAGCTATCCATGTACAGTAGATGTTCTTTCTGATTACTTTCTATTTTTGGAAATATCTCTAAACCTCTGCACACTCACTTGACTTCAGATGATTCTGGAAGACGCTTCATGTATTCATGGAGTGATTTGGGTTTAAGTGTGTTTTGGTCCGTCAGGGAAAATCTTACCTCGCTATTGGAATGAAACCACAAACTCCTAAAACACCAAAACCTGATACCTGACGGCTCCCTCTGCCGACCTCCTCCTGCAGCGGGAGCTGCTGCTTTATGCAACGCCTAGAATAAAATAAAAACAATTCAAGTTTACTTTGGGGGGGGAATGCAGTGACCACGTGGAGTTTTCTAGAATGTTGTCTCAGTTTGCTCGATAGCAGTCGTTGTGATAGAGACTTGAGATTCTCCAGCGACGGTTTGACAGTGACTGTCAATCGTGCTCCCGTTACTATTTCTGACGGCTCTATTTTGCAGCAGCATATAACACTTTGTGGAGCGCAATTAGTCACCGCTATTCCATGAGAACCAAATCCGGCCTCATGAACTACTATGAACCCCCACGATTGTTTAGCGTCTGTGTTCGTTAACTGCGTGATGAAAACGTTACACAACACTTTGTGAACACACAAATGATTCGCCCACTGAGGCCTGTCCCTGCCCCCAGATGTAATCCTCTTTGATACGAGAGAGAGAGAGAGACCCAATTCCATAAAAAGAGTTTCCTTTTTGGCACACAAAGTGATGCACTCGCCCACATTGAATCATTTGCTTGCTTCTTGATGTATACGTAACTCAAGAGTTAAAAAATAAACCCTGCACGGCCTCGGACATCCTGCAGGCTCGGTCCTATGGAGGATTTTGGGCCAATGAGCCAAATTTGTCAGAAGCGTGGCGAAAACTACAGAAAGTTGACATTGAATGTACATATTTTATTTAGATAAAGTTCCTGTAGGATGCTTGTATATAGACATTTCAAAATATGGTGATATGAGCCACACCAGTGACAAGTAGACAGAGATGGGTAGAATACCATCAATACTGCATGTAAAAGTACTGTTACTGTCCCAAAAAAGTACTCAATTAGAAGTAAAATCAAAATATCTAGTTCAGTAAAACACTGTCTACTGAAAAAAATACTTAAGGAGCGACTTAAATAACAAAGAACCCCCCCCCCCCCCCTTGTCTTCTTTTTCTTAGCATTAACATTACAGACACACTCACTGCTCTCTGCCAGCTCAGTGTTAGCGCCATGTGCTGACTTCAGACCAGCGTTCACTTCCGGAGCCGTGAATGTTAGCGGCTAGCGCTATTTTTAAGCCATAATGCTAACGTTATCAGAGTAACGTGGAGGCGTGGCTGCGGTAGGATAACCAGCTGACCACCTGCCTATAATAAATAAATACATAAAATTAGCGCCACGAATATATCCCAATGTAACAAAGTTAAATTATTTTTCTCTCAAAATACTCAAGTACTAGTCAAGTATGCTGCAATAAAACTACTCTGACAAGTACAATCTAAAAAAAACAGATGAGTCGTAGTATTTCCATTTCCATTACTATTTTGAAACTACATTAATGTTACACCTTTAAACCAATTGTGTTAACATTTGTTTCCTAAAGTAAGCTGTGCTTCTTTCACAACAAACAGACATCTAAGGAAAGTGAAAATAAAACATGGCTAACAGTCTAATAACATACAAGATATAGCACAGCGTGAGCAATGCACATGAAGTGATATAACGCAGAAGCACAGTGGAACCATTGTAGTAACCTCATCGGAGCCACTGCTCCTGTTGTACTGGTATAAGAGAGTCACAACAACACAGGTCAAGATCCGTTCTACCATTGCTGATGTAGGATCAGTTCCACAAGACCATGTGGGCATCTAAACTTCCCAAACCGGTTCCATCCATCCCAGATCAGTGATTTCCTAACATGATTGAGAGGTGTGTCTGGGTGAGCTGCTGATTAGACGGAAGGGTGATGGCGCCCTCTATTGTTCTGGAACACACACTGTTGTGGTTGAGAAAAGATAATCTTTTACTCCAGAGCCTCCTAGATTGATTGTTTTTCAAGCACACTGCACACTGTCGAGACTTAATGCGTCCCGACTGAAGCTTCACCACCGGCTGCCCGTCCATTTTAAACTTTACGTAGACATTTAGTTGTTTGTTTAATGCAGGAAAATACAGAGCGCGTCATTGTGTGTGACGAATGCATCCGTCAGAAAACTCAACCGAGACTTCAGCTTAAAATAGGGATATTTCATGAAACACATTATATTCTACATGTCTCATATACAATTTTGCCCCAAATAAAGCGTTTAGTCTAAAGAGATCCTGTGAAACACATTCATTTCTGAGCTCCTCACTGCAGCCAGGAAGCCATGATTGATTCAGCTGAGACCTTCAGTCACGTGACAAACATTCCGTGAAACTTCTGAACTGCAGGCTGCTCAACACAGCAGAAAGGAGAGACTGTAAACATGTAAACAGCTTATTATACAGTATACAGTATGTAGCACATGGAGCCTCCATCTTTTTTCCAACATTGGTAACACTTGTGGCAGAATGTTGGATATGCAGATTCCGTTGTCTGACAACTTTAAAAAAATATATTATCAAAGAAATTCAACAGCGTTTATTTACAGTGACTTATTGAAACAAGGCCCACAGGTGGGGGCCTCAGTAATCCTGGGCTTTTATAGCTTTTACACAGTTACTTGGTTTGTCAATAAACTAAATTAGCATTTGCACTATGTTTAGCTAAAGTTAGCCAGCAATATCTGTGATGAGATGTCCTGCTTTCATTTGGAGATGAGACCGTTACCGTTTGTTAGAAATAATCCCAATGAAGGTGTTGGTGACTGTTACAGCCTCCCACCTCATCTCTGTCATGACTTCTGAGTGTGCTAGCTAACAATGTAGGACAGGTGAGGGGCTCTCAAACGTTTTGAGGGGAAGACCCCCATCTTAATCGAGGCACCAGTCACGCTTACTACCGTTTGCACTCTTAGATGCCATCGGAGCTATTTGTATTGTAAAAGCTTTCAACCCAAATGCTTCAGACCTGTTTCATTGTGACGAACACAAAGCACTTCCATTTGACTCCTGTGAAGAGGAAGATGTGATAATTATGTATTAATCCCACAGAAGGGAAATTTGGTCTCTACTGTCGAACTTTTTTTTATTACAGAAACAGACGCCTTCTTTTTTTTTTTTATTACAGCAGCTGTTCTACAAGGCTCCAGATTATGTAGTTTTTTGCCACCGTCCCAAAAATCATTTCAACCGCTCTGAAGTCTGTAAACAATAAACAATTCTAAATGTCATCCTTTTACTTTGTTATAGTTATCTATAATGTTTTTTCCCTCATAAAAACACACAATTCAAATGATAAGGAAATAGAAGATTGTATTTTTATCGATGAAACGGATCTTGCCATTTGTAGTTTTATGATGTATTATAAGCTGTTTTTAGCATAATGTTAGGAAGTTAAACAGCTCATAATTCATCTCTAATATCTATCTTATATTAATGTGAAAACATCTCCAAACACTTGTGTATTAACGTTTCTCACCAAAATGCATTTTACGAGATCACATGTGAACACATGATGACGTTATAATTCACCTTCGCCCAATACTCATTTACACTGAACGGAGCCTGAACGCATCATAATGTAACAGAACAGAGCCTATATATGTTAGCCGTTAGCGGTGCTGCTACGGTTAGCTCTCTTTATGTCAAGTTAAAAACGGACTGGTTGTTTACAATGAAAATTGGTAGGGCCATCCCCCCCCCTTCCCATTATCTTCTATTGAAGCGCCACCAGTGCAACATCAGAATGATGTCACAATGACGTCATGACCCTCCTTCTTTTATTAGTTCCTCGATACAGGGCAGGAACTTATGAGACGCACACACATGTTCTTCAATGATATGAACAATAATAACCCCCCCAATCTGTCATAGGAGCTTGAGATTGTCCTTCTTGATGAACAGTCTGGTGTCCCAGCAGACACCACGTAGCACACGGAAGACAGCATGTGGACTTGATTCATTGGAGGTCCACAGTGTCGTCCTTTTTATTTAGTTGTGTTAAAGTCTGTGCTTCAGTTATGAAAAAATGCTCAACACTTGAGAAGCTGGAAACAGCAGAGCTGATACAGAGAATACAAAAAAATCAGGTTTCAGTAAACACAGTTGTGTTCAATTACTCTTGTAGCAAAAGATTCTTTCTATAAACTTCCCTCCTGCGTCCTCTGGGTGGAGCCATGTAGTCACCGATGAGCTCTGTCTGTCGTAGTGGCTGAGTACTGTGTGATGTACAACGTTAGTGAACTGCATTCTGACATCCTACAAACATGAATTGAGCTTTTTGAGTCTGGGCTTATGGATGCGTTCAAGGGGTCAGCCGATGTTTCTCGACCCAGTGAAGGAAGTTCCTCTTATTCTCTTCATTCATATTTTGACGTCACACGCTCTGCTGTGGTTTGTTTTGAAGAAGCCACGCCCATCAGAGGGATGTATGTAAAAGCTCCGGGGCAGTCGAGAGGCGGACTGACAGCTGTGAAGGTTTTCGTAGTATTTGAGGCGATGTGTAACGTGTAGCTTGCAACAACAACAAAAGAAAGCCACATCAAAAGGCGCAAAAATGTCGTGTAGGGGTTTCGTCCGGTGTCTTCTGTCCCCGGCTTGTTTATTGTGAGCGATCGCTTTCACTCTTGCAGAGCGACGGTGAAAGGGGGCTAAACCAAATAAAACCCAACATGTTGATATCCCACCGGAACGTATCTGACTCTAAAAATATCCACGAGTTAATGCTTTTAATATTGCCGCCTCTCTTTTTATGCATCTCTCATAAGAACTTTTTCGTGAGCCTGATTAACGTTATGTGGTCATTTCACAAAGTAGTTGGAGAGAAAGAGCAGACATAACTTCTTCAGGAACATTTAAAGATGATTTAAGACCTGCAGTCTCAACTCAATGCCAACATCCACCATCGGGTGCTTTCTCTCTTGCACTCTGTGACATGCAGATATTTCCCCTCTCATACACATCCATTCACAATCAGTGGGCTGGATGTTCTCTCTCTCTCTCGCAGGAAGAGCTCTGGCTACCTCTGAATCAGGTTGCACTGCACAGTGTCATAGGTAGGCCTGTGATTGATCATGGCACAGTTGGCCTCCGTCTGTTCTTTCCTGTCTTTGACTAAATAAACGTTTCCCTCTGTGCTCGCTCGTTTATAAAAGCTCCTTTCCGCAATACCGCCAATGCGCACATCTATCCGTCAGCCTTGGCTCTTACTCTCCTAGTGTGTGTGTGTGCGTGTGCGCGTGTGCGCGCCGTCCCCCCTGTTTGTCTGGTGTCCATCTCCTCTTCCGGTACAGTACGATTTCTGTCCTTGTCTTCCTGCATCGCAGCACGCTGTGTTGCACATGGTGTTAATCTGCTCCATCTTTTGTTCATTTTTCATTTAACCACAGCGATTGTTTGCACAACAACGTTATTAATGCGCAACATTCGCATCCATCCGACGGAGTCGGCTATGGTAGATCTTTCATGTTTTTTTAATTTTTGCGCGTCAATTTGTATCACAATTTAAGTAAATGAGTCAGAAGATCAGCTTGTTTTACTCTGCAATGTGGTTCCCCGATGCTGCTTTAATTCTGACCTCAGTGAGACATTGATGGTGTCTTTCCCTCCAGTAGGTGTCAGGATAATGCAGCGCAAACGTGCATTGAAGACGGACAGTAGTCCCTGAATGCCGTTTCCCAAGCTGTTCATCCTTCAGTGTCCTCATCTCTGTCTTTTTATTTTTCGGGTAATTAAGACTCGGCTGTTGTTCTATGAGACCGTCACAAATTGAGTTTCGTCCCCGTCCCTGAAAAGATGGAGGACGGGCTCGTGTGCTGCGATATGTTCCTGTCCGCCTTTGAAGTGGGGAGGACATGTGGAGTCCATTGGCCTTAGTCAAATGCTCCCTGTGTGGGATTTAGTAGTGCAGTTTGCGTAGTGGTAGCCTACACACACACACACACACACACACACACACACACACACACACACACACACGTCTGGTTCAGCCTGTAGCCTTCTCTATCTTCACCATCTTTCACACACATGTGAGCACATCAGGACGGTGACACATGTTGGCCGCTCCGTACTCCGGCACATCGTGGGTTTTTAAAACGAAAAACGGCGACAAAGAGGTTAAAGTGGTGACTTTCAGCTTTTAATCCGAGAGTGTTTACGGGGCCCGTCAGTGCAGGGGGGGTCACAGCCCTCTTTTTTTCGTTCGTACTTCCTCCCTATTCTAGGGGGCGAGTTAATACAAATGTAAAGTTGTCATATTTAGTATGTGGTTACAGATCCTTTTGTAGACACTTGGTGTCTTCCCTGGTGATGGTGTAATGAATTTAATTTGACTCAATGGTTTTACACTACTCACCCCGTTACCGACGCTAAAGTCACCACTGTAGCCTCACAGTCGCTGCTTTATTTCATTTCCTAATGCTTTACGCACATGCAGGTCCGTTAGGTGTAGCTGACTCACACTGACGCTTAGTCCGGTTTCCGGTTGTTGCACCATACAACACCTGTATGCTGGAGACGCACATGTTTGGCATTTATTTCTTAATTGGCCGTGTCGACACGTGTGGATGATCTTAATGAAAACCAGCGATGCTTTGTCACTCGTTAGACGATCTGCGTACCACGGTTTCAGGAGTAGGCCGCGGCGGGGTCACGGGGCCGCCCGCAAGAACTTCTCGCTCGCATTTGGAAGGGAAACGTACGACACCTGTATCGAAGGAACGGAGCCCAGCTCCCAGAGCTTCAGTACTGGGTGGGTTCGGACCAGTGGAGGCCACAATCTGGTTCTGATTTTACTATTACATAAGCGATTCGAGACTGTTGTTTTTGAGAAGTTTGCTTTGTAGGGAGGACACAAAAAAAAAGCTTAGGAAACTAAAATAACAAACAAGAGTTCCAAAAGCAAATGTGGTGTGTAAACAGTTCTCGGGGGTGCTGTGTGATTGGTTTTCACCCCTCAAACAACAACCCCATCTCTCCACAATTAGTGTGAGGTGAACGGGTTTAGACGGAGGGCTTACTGGGGGGCTATAAATTGGTGCCCACAACAGTCTCCTCTTAAAATGGAGAGGCCCCCCCTTCACCTCAAATGATAAACAACACACCTGAACCCAACCGCAGGCAGTGATGGAGGCTTTAGCCAGGGAGGCGAGGAGAGGTAGGTGGAAGTGGATCCGAGCTTCTTTCTGAGGACGGGCCCACAAAGAATCCGCCAGTCACTATGGAGGGGCCCAAAGGCGTGTGATTATTAATTACCAATGGCTTCCCAGCCTTTGAAAAAGTCTGGGGGCCGCAGACATCAGATGTGCGGTAGAGGCAGAGGAGCGAAAGGCCTGTCATTACCGTCACAGAAACAATGCATCGAATTTGGCTGTCATGCATTTTTGCCTAATTGACTGTTTTGATGCAGGTTTTCTTTCTCCATTTTGTTTTTGATGGGGCACCGATGCCCCCCCCCACCCCCCTAGTCTTGATGAGGAGAACTTTGTGGGCTTTCAGCTTCACCCAGCGAGAACCTTCCGGAGGTTCTTTGATGGCAAGAAAAAGCCACTGGAGACCTCAGGGGCCTCACTGGCCTCCATTTATGTATCGGCACCACAACGCCATTTTTGATTCCTGACAAGAAGCGAGCGAGGAGGAGAAGTAATGTGTGGATGGTGTACAGTGCGTGTAACTGAATGTATGTGCTATATGTAGTGTGTGTGTGTGGGGCTGCAGGGTGGTACTTTTGTGTGTGTGTGTGTGTGTGTGTGTGAGGCTGCAATGAAAAGGGGGAGGCCGGGGACCCACAAACCACTTGAGGGGTCTCCTAGTTTGCATAATTAACTGTTGACACTAACTGTGTTTAATGAAGGCCCATTGAAGTCGTGGGCCCTCTTACACAGCCAGCCCCTGGGAATGAGACAGAGGCTCCTCTGGCAAAGGTTAAAACAATGTGTCTGGTTAACTTCCGACAAACGTGGCGAAACGCCGTTACCCCACGGAACCACCCGGGATTTCCCAGACCTGAATTACCCCCAGATGTTTGGCTTTGGAGTCCCTCATTATTATTATTATTTATTTCATTTCTTTCTCCAACAGAATTTGCTCAATCACCAATTTTCTGTAATACACGAGCGAATTTCGAGTTGCTCAACAGTATCAGATGGCGTGATCTCAGAGCAGTTTTGTGGACCCGGTTGCGTAAAAGGTTGTCAATAGCAATCGTGATTTCATCGTCTGTAATGTTTTTTGAAAGGCTGTTACTCACACAGGAAGAGGACAGGTCTTATTCCTCTCCTGGTTTTCTTTAGGCGTAGGTCCTGTAAGCACACTATTTGATCGATGTTGTTTGAAAGCAAAAATAAACTGTACCCATGCCGGAGCATTTTTGACCCACCACCATGTTATAAATTCAAGTCTACAGCACATAGCATGTACTTCTGAGATCACGCTTGCATTTCTACATGATGCATCTTGATTGCGTGATGTATAGGTCTATTATTAGAGAAGGGTGGCACCGGTCACTTTATGGCCACTCAAATGCCAGAAATCAAGTGAAAGCCGACAGTGTGTAGGTGTGTGTGGCTTCAGAGGGCTGTGCTCTGTTACTCCGTTGTGGGAAAACACACTTTTAAAACTGACAGACCACTTGGCGTACGACTGCAATCCCGTTTATACGAGCTTGTATATAGTCTCATTCACTGCCTACTATTTCTGTGAAAGAACAAGTAGTAAGAATCTGAAATACTTGCACTGTATTTTGGATGATTGATGTTGTTGAGCTAAAAATGAAACTAGACAATTTGAACCCAACACGTTTTCTGAAAGTTTTTATGTGGTCTAGTTATACAGGTAATGAGAATGAGGTAGAATATGCCACTGTAATGGTTCAGACTTCACACAACAGTTCATACCACAGGTCACCGTGGACACAGACTTTCTGTGTCCTTACAAAGTTCGGTGTGAACGCACATCGATGGTCTGATGTTTTGGCAGTGAAGGTCAACGTTGAATTGCGCCGGCTGAAGTCTAAGGCACGGTCCCAAAAGCCACCCGGTGCCCTCCACACTAGTTGCATCGCCACACGCATGCTTGCTGTTCAGTAACCGTCTCAGTTCCCCACGCATTCTAGTGCCAGGTGTGAACAGGAATCTGCCGTGCGCGGCTCATCTGGATGAGAGACGTCGAAAACGTCTTCCTAGAGGACATACTGTGGCAGTTTCACCTCACTGTAGAACGGTGTATCTCTGTAGCACATGGCACATATTACGGAACGGATGTGCTCAATAACAAATAAACACATTTTTATCACAATTACTTGAGGGGAGATTTTACGACACGAGCAGTTTTTTGGGTTGCAATGAGGAGACAAAAGCCAGAGGTTGTCAAATGTCACAGCACTTATCCAGAATCCAGCCGATGTGTTATGACTAATTTCTCCTCATGCCTTAATGTCTAACAATACTCGAGGGTCGTGACGCTCCGCTTCCTGAAAGTGTCCCTCCGTTCCCTTCTCGGCGTCACCGTTTGTGGCACCCCATTAATGGCTTTTCCATTTTGTCGGTCTTTAAACGCCTCCGGATGCCAATCTGCCCGTCCCAGTTTTGGGGTTTTCTCTCCACGTCTATGGTTTGTCACAGATTGCCAAAGAAAGCTTTCCACTTTTTTTTTATTTTTTTTTAAATCCGGACACTTTGACATGTTCAACGAGGTCACCGGGGATGTTGTGAATGATCGACGCATCCGGACCTCGTTTGTGCGACGTGATGTGAGGAATAGCTCGCTCTGTTTTAAAGAATCAAAGATTCTCCGTATCCTGTGAGAATCCTTTGAAAAGGCTTTTCCAGTGTGTCGCCCCCGCTCATCAACCTAATTCTCGGCTACCGCACAATGTATAAAAACAGATTTATTGTTCGGTTGGTCCCCATCAGGTTTCTTTTTTGTCTCAAAGGGGCCTGGAAATAGTTGATGGGGAGGGGTCTTTCACATTTAATGACAATGTCCTTAAGCTGGAAACTTTCCCACACTTTCAGGGAGAATGTGGTCCTAAGATCTGTTTTTTTTTATTATCAAAAATTGCCGCCAATAGATAGATGCCGTATGAAAATGTGCCATAACTGATTATAAGTGGGACAAGTGCCCTCCCCGTCCACCCACCCTTTTTATGCCTATGAGATGGGGCACCCCCCACCCCCCTTGGTTCTTGCACACTGGTTTCAGGGCCTTCAAAAGGGGGCCCCTCGAGCTTTGATCCTCTACATGGGTGCAGGAAAAAAATCTTTTTGCCCTACTCTGTGCCCAGCAAACCAAAGTTCCACCGCTGCCGTATGCTAATGCGAGCCAAGCTAATCACCCTTCCTAGTTGCAAGATTTATATACCATAATGGCACCCAGTGGCGCTCCTCCCCCCCCCCTACCCCACAATTCGGTGGCCCCCTTATCTACCCTTTGGATGTCCCATGGTGCAAAGGTGTCTTATATCTTGTGAATGCAGCTGCCTTGCCACCACCTCAGCCTCTTGCTTTCTTCTACAGAAAGAGGGTAACATGAAAACAGTCCCGTGGGTGGGCCCCCTTAATGCCCCCCCCCCCCCCATTCTCCGCCCTAATGTAAGTCTCCAAATGTCCCAACACACACAGGCGCTCCAAGGTAGGCTCCAGACAGATAAATGTGTCGGGGGTGGGGGGTCTGGAAAGCCATGTCCCCTCGGCCCCCTCAGCATGTCTAGTAGACCTGCTGCTCAGGGTTACAATTCTCCCGTCAATATCTCACCCATCAAACCCCTTTCAACCTACTTTGAAAACACATCCACCTCCAGCCTGAACCACGTCGACGAGGGGGCGTTCACACGTTCGTAACAACAACAGCGTACATTGTAAGCCGTAGGGAAACATTCCCTCCTCTGCACCTCTGAACGGGACAAACATGGAGCCTGTGCAGGGCTGGCCGGGCCACTCCAGAGCTCTTGGATCCGTCCCAGCTTCTCCTCAGGTGAACTCTATTCAGGCTTGTTGAGATGGAGAGTGTTGGGGGGGGGGGGGGGGTTGTTCTTTTCAATAAAAGGGCATTAACTCAAACGAAAATCTGTCTTTGTTCAACTAACTGTGAGTTGTAGGAAGGTAGCTTTTAGCTCAGTTATGACACACTCCGATCTGTCTAACAGCATTTTTGGGGGTTTGAGCAAACGTCATTTTTATTACAAGCTTCAGAGTTATTGAAGCTGTAAAAACATTCAAAAGGGCAGATTTAGTTGTTCCGCTTCCTTTCGATGATGTAATTGTTGCTCCTACAGTTTGCAGTCTTTTTTTGGGGCCTCTCAAGCACTAGTTTGTCCCCGAGGTAGTCGGTATGAATCAGTACACGTCCTCCTAGACACACGCTCGGAGGGTGTGGGTGGCGCACGTTTGCTTTGACCTGACAAATGGCAACTTTTGTATAAAACAGGCAGGTATCGCACCCTACCAATAATGTAAAGATCATTAAACCAGGACACATTTGGATGCTCCTAAAACCGGTACATATCTACCGGAAAATGTATTTTGTAGTCCACTTTTTACTTTTATACTTTACATCGACAAAGTTGTGTATGCACATAATGGAATTAATGAAGGAGGTGGAACATCCTCACTAACACATGTACAGCACGGAGATAAACAACATGTCAATCAAGCCTGTTAAATCACACTTGCACCTAGCACCCTCCATCTTTGGTCTGATTATTTCGCTCCTACATGCTATACTTAAGTGTTGTGCTATTCTAATATAATCCACTGCGTATTGCATTTGACAATTAACACAAACTGTAATGGGGGATTGTTGTTTAGCATCCAAAGATACTGTGGGTAACCTGCAGTGATAGAGGACCGTACTGTCATTGCATTCCAGAAATAAATGGATGTTATTCTCCAGGCATATAGAGGTCAAAGTCATAGGAACGGCGCACCGCGTTGACTCTGTAAGCGTCTGTACGCCCATGTGAACCACAGCAGCGGGCACTTACTGCCACGTCCAGATGGTGCTGGAAACAAACAGGGGGCCAATGCCGTAGGACCCCTCAATAGGACCGTCTAGACTGGTCCCTGACCAGACAGATACAGTCTCCCATCAAATTAGCATTTGTCAGATTTATGGTAATGGTCCGCAACAGTCTTCCTGTCAGTGACATCGAGATTTACAGCACTGACACCCCCCACCCACCCCCGCCGCTACACAAATACACCATCCTGAGCGCTCCCCTTTTAACCCACTCTCTCCTGCAAATGGGCCCTCCCCTACCCTTCAACCACCCCCCCTCCTCCATCCTTCATTTCTTAGCCCTAGCGCGTTGCTACTGAACAACTCTTGCCTCGTCTAAAGGCAACCTGTGTGTGTGTGTGTGTGTGTGTGTGTGTGTGTGTGTGTGTGTGTGT
>NW_022280694.1:20682-21254 GCF_004355925.1 Anarrhichthys ocellatus | reverse complement strand
CTCCTTTTACCTTTTCTGAAGAAACTCTCCAGTGACGTTTTAACTCACTTACTAAGCTAACAAATACTATTCATAACACTGCTTCTGGTTCTGGTCCATGGCCCGCTGCTCCACAACACCAGGATTACCTCATAATTCATTATTCAGTGTTGGAAATGTAACAGAAATCATAAACATACTGATGAAAATGTCAGATGTGTGTGTGTGTGTTGGCTTCAGTCTTTGCTGCTGAGCGGTGACTCGTTATTCATTTACTTTCTCATTCCTGTCGTGAAATAATTACGCATTAAATCTCTTCTTTGGATCACCTGCCTCGTCCTAATTACACTTTTAATTATGCAGCTGATTGAAGCATGAAACACGTTTGTGAATGTTTAGAGAGTGTGTGTGTGTGCGCAAGAGCTTTTTACTTTTAATGTACAGACGGCATCTTCCAAGGAAACACTGTCAGTCTCTGTTGTTTTATTGTTGTCTGAATATGTAATATACTATAATGTATTATTTTATTTATTTATATATATATACACACACATATATACACACACACATATATACACACACACATATATATA
>NW_022280693.1:0-21262 GCF_004355925.1 Anarrhichthys ocellatus | reverse complement strand
CACACACACACACACACACACACACACACACACACACACACACACACTCGCTCCCAGCTGGCCGCAGTCTCTGACATGCCTAGTGAGCTTTCTTGGAGTGACAGATGGCTTGGTAAAAAAAAAAATCATATAATCACACACAGGCGCACACACACTCACGTGGGAGGACAAACATGTAATCGGCTCCTCAATCGGCGCCAAGCTTCGTTCCCTACTTGGATCCAACGCGCCCTCTCTCCTGCCCTCACCCACGGACTGTGTGCACACACGGGGGGATGCATATGTATATGCAGATGTAATATGATGCTGGATAAATGAATAACAATGCATCATATTTGAATTGTTATATTCTGTGAGCCTGAATCTACAACGTAACCAGAAACATTTGTCTCTCAGGTAGTTGAGCGCTACAATGTTTACCTCTGAAGTAGAAGTACACAGTAAGTAGTATTCAGTTGAGTTGCTTATTTTGAGGTGATTTGGGGGGCGTTTTCTGGTTATTTTGGGGTGCAATGCGTTAGAATAGAAGCACAATTTAATACTTTTTATATCTGAATATCGTAATAAATCTATAGCTGTTTGGGGCCATTTTATTTGGGGGGCCACATGCCAAATGGTAGAGTCTGACCGTGGGGTTGTTGACCCCTGAACCAGAGTGTTCGCTGGTGTTTCTGGATGTTTGATGCAGCTATATCTTGGCAGGCGTACTGCTCTGGACCCAAACACGAACGGGCATGTTTTCAACTAGCTCTGCTCTAGAGCTCACGTTGACAATGGCTGTGTCCTTAATCGCCCCCTCATTCATTCATGAATGAGGGGAAATTTGAGTTGCCTCCATTCTGCAAAGCTGTCTCCAGCTAGACTCTCACTCCGCCATAAGGTTCATTTTGCCTCAGTGTGCAGTAATGGAAAAAGGGAAATAGTCCCATTAAGTAGATAATTAGCTGCATGTCAGGAGAAGCTGCAGTACACATGCTGTTTATCGTGCTGTGCTGTGTCGAGGCAGCGGTTTCTCATGTGTTCTTGAAAGAATTTACAAAGCATTTGACTTTTGAGAGGCCTGCAGCAGGAAACATTGAGCTGACTTCTTTAGAGCCGTAGCAGTAATTTTTGTAGGGGGGCCATGGGGTCATTACAATCAAAAGGTTTAGCCCAAGGGGTCATAAATGCGCTTAGAAAAGGTCCTAGTCCTTATCAATCTTTGTGCACTATCGACATATTTTCTATATTGTATGCCAACATGACATGTACATATGCACCTTAAATGATATGATGTTGCTGCAGTGGACTTTATTAAAGCCCTTAGGTTGACTCTTTGGCCATATAGTAGAAAGGGTTCATCCTCAGGAGAGCGTGCATTTACATTCTGCAACTTTCATTGTGATGTGGTGATTGGATTTTGATATTTTCTTAAATGTGAAAGTTTTGGCCAGATGGTCACCAGAAACCTAGGGAGAGATCCTCTATGGACTATGACTTTTTATAGCACGTTTCATGGATAATAATATATTTTTTGAGATGCCTTATCACAAACAAAAGTGTTGCCCTTTGCTTTGCCACATGCCACAAAAACGGTGTTTTTATTGTATTAAGAGAGAGCACTGATGAATGAACCTTTAAACAAGAGTGACGGCTTGAAGCTAACCAAACCCGCATTCATGATCACCAAACCTCACTTCTCTAGTTGTTTTTACATATCTGCTGCTTTTAGTATGTATTTGATGGTATTTAGTGTATTGTATCATGTTGTGTTTTAATAAGCTACCCAGGGACTACAGATGAAAATGAGCTCATTAGCTAATTCTGGCACATTTACATTAAGGTGTAAGCTGAAATGTTGATTAATGTGTCTGGTAAAAATATCAGCGTATTGCAGATATATCAGTATCTGTGTTTGTGTCGATCGATATTGTGTCTCTCACTCCAAACGATTCAACTTTAAAGAATCCTTACTCTAATTCATGAAGAGAGTAGAGAGCAAGAAGAGCGTAACCTTCTTAATGATGAGACAAATCCTTTGTTATGCTTGATTAAGACTTGATAGACAGAAATCAGAATTGATAAGGTGGGTCAAGAGTCTGCTGGACTTCCAAACCTATCGCTGCTGTTCATGATGGAGCCAAATTGAATTAGATGAGAGTAGATATGAGTCACGACAGACAGAGGTCATTGTTGCCACCGCATGCACACCCACACACACACAGACAAATACACACACACATTCTGACAAGGCGGATGTTGTAGTTTGTGGTGCGTGAGCAGAGAGAAGTGTAAACACGATTATCTCTAATCCAACGCGTTCTGATGCGTGGTCGGAGCTGAATGTGTGTGCGTGTCGGTGTTTGACCTCAGAGAGGGATGAAAATGACAGAAACTAGAGTTGAAGCCATGCCAGACTTCTTCCAGGCTGTGTGAGCGTGGATGCGTTCACGCTGTCTGTACACGGTGCTGTAATCTGTGGGGTCAATGGAACTGAGCACACACAAACAGAGGAGCATCTAAGAGGAGCCTGTTCTTCTGTTTAACCCCAAACTGTTTCTCAAATCACTCAGTCACTATTCACCTGCACAGGTAATCAAACTGGGTGGGATTCAAAATGTATATATATATATATATATATATATATATATATATATAACTAAGCTGGTACGTATCCATTTGAGTGGGGGCATTTTGTAATGTGCATGTCTTTCATTTAGTTTTGAGTTGTGTTTGCCGGTCAGCGCTGCTGCTGTGCTTCATCTGTCGATCACTTGTTTGATGCTCCTTTTTCTAAAATGAACCAAGATGGATATTTCTGCTAAAACAAGGATTTATTTTCTTAAAAACAGCAAACTCACTTATAAAATATCAAACAGCTAAAATGTGACAATTTGCTTATTTTCTCTGTTAATCGTTGCAAACTGAGAATCTTTGGGGTTCAGTTGTTGATTAGACAAAAGAAGAACATAGAGATGTGACGTTGGGCTCTGGGTTTTTTCATGTGTATTATTCTGGCGGCAACCTCCGGTTCTGCCGAGTGAAACCAACGCAGAACTTGCATTCTCTGTAGTGTCCATCAGGGTCCATCTGGACGACAGCAAATAAAGGGAATGAGTTCACGTTCAGCTAGGAATTAGAAATTATTTCGTCAAACTAAAAAAAGATTCCCAGGCTCCGAGATGAACATTCAGGTTCTGACAAGGTGCAGACATTATAAAATATGGATATTAATGAATGACGTTTCTGTATAAGCTTCTTAAAACCTGGCAACTCAACTTAGACAAAACTTCCTCAATATGAGTTCTGGGAGGAAAGGTTTTCTTGCAATAATTATGAATTTTGAATAATTTCAGACATTATATTACCACAGAAGAGTTTAAAAAAACAAATAATGACAAAATAAACATGGATCAAAAATCAGATCAGCACAAAAGAAAAAAGGGAGCAAATATAAATTTTAGATGTCCGATCACATTTTTTGCCGCAGATACTAATTATTGATCATTGATGATCCATATTGTTGTCTGATTATAGCACCTGGTCTACAAGGATCCAGAATCATTTATTTTTGCCACCATCCCAAAAATCATTTCAACGTTCTGAAGTCAGTAAAGCATCAAAATTTCTAAATGTTATCCTTTTACTAGTGCTGGGCAACGATTAAAATATTTAATCGCGATTAATCGCATGGATTTTTTGCGATTAATCGCGATTAATCTCATTGTTATGGCAAAGTTCAATAATGAATTCAAAAGTAGTGTATTGTGCACTTTTATTTTAAAAGTACTGCTATATGAACAAAAGGGCAATAACATTTGGTTCACGAGATGCAGGTAGCATGTTTTATACTTAATGTGAATGTAATTCATACTTTGTTGGCATCTTATTCTGAAAACCGGATGTTTGTCTGAAGAAACCGGATGTTGTCTCACGTTAATCTTTCCGCTAACTTTCAAAGTCCTTCGCTCGCTCCCGATCTGTGCCGTTTGAATGCGTTTACCGTCAATGTCAGCATATAGGTGCACTAAAATTACTGACTATAGGATGTTTGCTGGCTTTTATCCCACTGTTCTTGTCATCCTCTTGTTGTTATGTATATGTATTGTCTCTTGTCTTCCAATAAATAAAAAAAATAAATAAATTTAAAAACAAATCATAATAATTAAAAAATGCGTTAACGCGCGATAAAATAATTGTCGGCGTTAATTAATGAATGCGTTAACGCGAAATTAACGCGTTAACTTTCCCAGCACTACCTTTTACTTTGTTATAGTCGTTTATAGTGAATAAAAACACACAATAACAGATTGTATTTTATGAAAACAAATCTTGTCATTAGTAGTTTTAATGATTTTATAATCTTCTTAGAGGTTTTGTGAGCAGCATTTATATTGCTGTGAAAATGTCTCCTTCAAAAGTTTCTCATCAAAACTACATTTAACAGATTGCATGTGAACACATCATGATAACGTTATAATTTCACCCAGTATTCATGTTCACTGAGCAGAGCCTGAAGGCATCATCATGTAACTGAAGTGAACCTGCGTTCGTTGTTCACCGTTGATGTTTTAACGAACGGTCGCCTCACACATAAGCCACACCCACATCTGCTCAGCCCTCGCTGATTGGTCCGAACGCATTACGCGATTTCTTGATGCTAAATGATGATTAACCATCGACACTTCCTCTGCCAGCGTACCTCGAGATGACATCATCCTTTCTACTGAGGCCAATCCAGCTCAGTCCATGAGTTTCAAACCCAGCTGGCCCGTGCCGGCAGCAGAAGGAGCAACGTTAGTGTTTGGGGGGGTCTGCCACGTCACATGTCTGACCTCCATTGTTGTGTGTGTGTGTGTGTGTGTGTTTGCAGAGGGGCTGTGAAGCGAACGCCACTAAAAATAAGACCTGGGCTGTTTTCTTTCCTCCAAAACTGTGAAATCTCAAGGACAAACTGGAGATCGAAACAGGAAGACATAAAAAGTCATGGCAACCAAGAGAGAACAGAACATGTGGTCACTGTGGGACCGGTGAGGTTGAGACGGAGATGCACTTCCTCCTAAAATGCAAAACATTCCATAAAACTAGGAACATTTACCTAAAACAATTTGACTCTATGATTTCAGATTTTAAAAAATCTAGTGATATCTCAAAATTAAAACTCCTCCTAGGAGAAGGAGAGAGGGCAGACCTTGCTGCCCAGTATGTACTGACATGCCACAACCTGAGGGACAGTAGGTGACGCTTTGGCGATGCCGTTCCTGGGCGTTCATGCCAATGGAGCAGATCTGAGTTTGGGTTGAATTGGGAGAGAGACGGAGAGAGAGAGAGATCTATCTATCCATGGATCTCTCTCTCTCACTTCGCTCCTCCCTTTGCTTCGGTGTCGGAGAGCTGCGGTGGCCTACAGGTAACGTGGGAGCAATGGGGGCTCTGTCTCACACCACTTTATGAGATGTTGTATTAATATTATTGTTATATTGATATTGTTGTGTGTTGATGTTATTGTATGTTTAATCTTCTGATGCTTTGGCAATATGGTTTTTAAACTTTCATGCCAATAAAGCAAAATTTGAATTTGAATTTGAGAGACAGACAGACAGACAGACAGACAGACAGAGGGAGGAGAGACAGAGAGAGAGAGGGAGGAGAGACAGACAGACAGAGAGAGGTGTAAGGAGGCCCTCTCAGTGCAGGAGAGCAGAATAATCCCTATTAAGATAATGACTGTTTCAGCAGACAAAGAGTAAATAAACAGAAACAGACTGTAAACTATGCTCCGTCTAAATTTAAACTCCGATTCAGTCAGACTGCAGGATCCGATGTCTGTGCACCCCGCAGTGCAGGCGGGAGGAGCGCGCGTGTGTGTGTGTGTGTGTGTGTGTGCATGCAGGCATTACACGGGGGCGGTGTGTTTACAATGAGATGAAGAGAATGCTTGGCAGGACATCAGCCTTGTAAAGCCCCAGGATTCCACATGGAAGACACACACACACACACACACACACACACACACACACACACACAAGCCCACAGAGAAAACAAACATACGACATGAGAGAGCTTTTGGTACACAAAAGGAAGAGACTGGCAGACATGTGGTCTGAAGGATTTCTACCTTTAGAGAAAGTTTGTGTTCTTCATCAGCAGTTCTCACCGGTGCTGTTCACTTTCTTTTCATCGTCGGTTTAGCTTCTCCACAGCAGCTCCCCTGAGAGTCTCAGTGTGTGTGAGTGAAGGTGAAGGGAGGTGGAGATCTGTTCTTTTGCTCTCATCATACACTAATTGAACTCTCCAATCCCCAAAACCCGCCGCTGGGGTGGAAAAGCATGTTTTCTTTAAACAATCGCCAAAACTTTACAGTTTATCAGCCAGAAGCTGTAAAAACCGTCATTATTGTCAGATTTTCATGTCCTTGAACACATCATGTGTGACGAACGCTTCCGTCAGAGAAAGAAATTCAACTTGGGTTTTTTTCTTTTTCTGTGTTATTCTGCACTAAAGACATGTTTGAGTTCCCTCTATTTCAACCATGATTGTTCTGTTTCCATAGAGAAGCAGGATTTACATATTTCAGTGAAAATCAAGGCCACAGAAAGAAAAATGTGACAGGAGCAAAGAACACCCCAAAATGGCTTGGGGTTCAGAGGGTTATTTTAACCTGATTGTCATGAAGAAGCTCTGGACAGATCATTTATACTAATGCCCACTGACATGGTTTGAAAATCCACTGTTATCTAACGTTTGCTCTCCAAGCATCTTAGTTTGCACATATTTAGATCAGAGAAGTCTTTTTCTCATGGTGTGCCCACAAATCCTTTCAATAAGTTCAGTGTTTAGGCCGCTGTATTTATAGAATCCTGCTTACGTCCGTGGTTGCCAGTAGGTGGCGCTATGACTGAGTTAATATTGGCATGCAGAAGTCCTAAAGCCATGACAGTCAACAAGCATGTCAAGTTTTGGACAGTTTTGACAAAGTACAGTCGAGTTACAACAGCTTGATGGATGATGGTGAACCATGTAAAATGGCTACCACACCAAGTCCATGTTGTTCAATGAAACCTAAAGCTTTTAGTAAGTTTTAATCGCTAAGGTCTTTAGATTGTTCTGACCAAAAAAACCAAGAGAAATTCATACAAAATTCAAAATGGCTGACTTCCCCCTGGGTTTAGAGCATGGACCCCTAAGACTTTTTTTTAAGTCTACATGTGATACATCTGCTTACCAAATTTTACACATCTAGGTGAAACGTACTGCGAGGGCTGCATCGTCAAAATATTGTAGGGGGCGCTATTGAGCCGACTTACCACTCTGAAGCATTAAAATCACATCAGATAACTACATTCAGGATTTGAAATGTGTCACAAGTTTGATTATGTTTTGAGTATTTTTAGCTCCTCAAAAACACCTTCATTTTTCATGGCGAACAATGCGTCGCCACGGCAACAGCCTTTCACGAAACAACAAACTTTGAGTAGCTTTTCATCACAAAGGTCTTTATATTGTTCTGACCAAATTTGAAGTCGATTCGATTTATTTCCCTAGGAGGAGTTTGTTAAAGTACAGCACCTGGAAATGACAAAAACGACACAAGAATTTCATAAAAAATTCAAAATGACTTACTTTGGGTTTAGAGCATGGCCCCAAGAGACTTTCTTTTAAGTCTACATGTGATACATGTGCCTACCAAATTTTGTAAATCTATGTGAAACGTACTGCGAGGGCTGCTTCTTCGAACTTTTGTAGGGGGCGCTATCGAGCCGATTTGCCACTCTGAACTACTAAAATCACATTATATAACTACACGTTGCCCTTTAAATCTGTTTGCCAAGTTTGCTTATGTTTCGAGCATTTTTAGCCTCTCAAAATTACCTTTGTTTTTCACGGCGAAGACTGCGTCGCCACGGCAACGGCGTTCGGCGAAACATCAAAAGCTTCATGTACTGGCATTATGAACTTCTTATATTTGTGTGGAACTAATTTGATGTTGATCTGATTTACCTACTAAGAGAAACAAGCCAAAGTATAGAGACTTTAACTTACAGTTACCAGTAGGTGGTGCTATGACTGATTCAAATTTGGCCTGCAGATGTCTTCAGGACTGGACTCTCATCAAACATGTGAAATCTGGTAAAGATCTGATCATGTGGAGTTGAGTTACATCAGTTTATTTCTTCATGGCGAAGGATTGAAATTCGCCGAGCCGCCACGTCGCCGCCCTTCTTACCACAACTTCCCTTATTGCCACAACTTCTTACAATCTTCACAATGAAGCATTATAACATTTTAGAGGGATCTGATTAATCTGTGAGGAGCAGGATGTCAAAGTACAAAACTTACAACTTCCAGTTGCCACTAGGTGGCGCTAATAATATGATTCTAAATTGTCATATAGATGTGTTCCGAGTCAGGATGTTATGACATATGAGAGATTTGGAGCAGATTAGACAATGTACGGCCGAGTTACCACAACTTCCTGTTTCATGGCGAATGGTGTTTTTTTGACGCCACGCCACAGACGCATAGTTCGATAACTTTTTGATCTTTGAGTAACTTAAATGCCAATGTCTCAAGAGCATACTGACCGAATCTGAAGTCAATCGGTTTAAATCTCTAGGAGGAGTTCGTTAAAGTATGATACCTTGAAACGGTCCAAAACGTCATGAAATTCAAAATGGCCGACTTCCTGTTTGGTTTAGTGAAAAATTCCAAGAGGATTTTTTGTACGTCCCATCACGTTCCACATACCTACCAAATTTTATACAGCTAGGTGAAACCCAATGTTGGGGCTACTCAATAGGGGGCGCTATCGAGCCAATATTTCATACCGCAGCTGAACACCCCAATCAGACTGCAATTTTCGCAAATTCTGGCTTGTGTGCCAAATTTCCAAAGTTTTCCAGTACCGCAAGCACCTCCTTTTTGCGACGAAACACGTAAAATAATAATAATAATAATAAACATTAGAATAACAATAGGTCCTCCGCTCAGACTACGTCGGTGCTCGGGCCCAAATAGTAATTTTGTGGGTGAAGTATTCCTTTAACAGGACTGCCCAACAAAACGATAACGGCAACACCTGGCCCATTTATGCCCAGTGGAATAAACCAGAATGTGGCCTCTGTGGTAGCGATCTACAAAGATCCTGTGACATGACTTCTTTACAAGTATCTCAGCTACTCCCTACCTGGTTCTGTGCAGTTCTTTGTGGGCTCCGAGTAGAGCTTTGACTCGTTGTCGTAGACCTCTTGCAGGAGGTGACGGCTCTCCCACCTCTCCCCCTCCTCACCCATGGAGCTGGAGACGTGATATCCTGAGAGGGGCAGAAAGAAAGAAAAAGAGAAAGGAATGGTTAAAATGGTTTCACAGAGGACTCCAAACAAACTAGCCAGACAAACCATTAGTGGCAGGCAGCTCTATCCCGAGGGCAGTTGTCTCGGTGAAAGACACCGAACGCATCACGTTGCATTCGAGAAACTTGTTTTATGTAACAGTTTCACAGAGATCCCACGATCTCTGTGTTTGTTATTTGTTATTTCTGCACATGAACGTTAGGTAACGGCTAAAAAAGACGCATGTTCCTCATGCACAAACGAGCTGATGGATGTGACGCACGAGCTCTTTAGTTCCACAGTTAATTGGCATTCCTGAATAAACTCCCCCCAGAACAAAAGGCAGATGAGACATGCGTCTTGTGTCACCACGCTTCCTGCAGGAGCATTAACGAGCCGCCGCGAGGCCGATCATTCCAGCTCAGTCATCTGGGTCACGGTATCCTCAAGCGCCCCCCCAACCTCCGACCCATCGCCTCACTCCCACCATGCATTGCAGCGCGCCGGGGCGTCTATAAATAGAGCTGAGCTCGACTATATTTATATATTATAAATGCAGAAACATGAAATGTTTTGCAAGCAGCCGTGTCACGGGGCAGATGGGAGAACAGAGAGGCAGCGAGCTAGAACGGGATGTTCTGGAGTGACGGTTGTAGCTGCTGTATCATGGCAGGAATATGTTGGATATGGGCTTGGAAGTATTATGTTTAACTAATAACTGGGAACACCAACAATTACGCTGAAAAGCGGATTCGATATATTCGTTAAAACTGTTGTTTTTGTCATGAGTCCTTTCACATAGGATGCGAATGTTAAACGGCCGAAAAGCAACGTCATTCTTTTTACAGAGCGAGGTGGTAACATCAATAAAGGCATCAACCAATCATGTTGTGCAGAACAGACATATTCAAAACACTGTAACGTTCAACAACAAGGAGGCTGTGAGTCTGAACCAGGTGGCAACCTCCGGTTCTGCCGAGTGAAGCCAATGCTGAAGTGTCTTAAAACTTGCATTCTCTCTACTGTCCACCAGGGGGCGACTCCTCTGGTTGTATAGAAGTCTATGAGAAAATGACTCTACTTCTCTCTTGATTTATTACCTCAGTAAACATTGTAAACATGAGTTTATGGTCTCAATCTCTAGTTTCAAGTCTTCTTCAATACAGCATGATGTTCATTTCGTACATTATGGTCCATTTAGAGTCAAACAGACCATAAAGCAGGGGATGCTTTAGGGCGGGATTACTGTGATTAACAGGTCTCTACCAGAGACGTATACGGCGTCTCTACATCACTCCTCCACATTCCAAATATGATCACTTCTGTTCATTGGTTGCGAAACAACATGGCGACAAAATTGTGGAACTCAAAGCTTCAAAACATCAGTCTACGTCCACTTCCTATATACAGTATATGGTCCAAACCAAGACGGCAAACTTTATTGCTAATACTTTGTGCATCAGTAAAGTAATGAAATAACTTGATGTGTACGGTATCGTATTTGATGGATTAGTCCCAAATAGATACTTCCCTCTGATTAGAAAAAAAACTGCCCTCTGTCAACAGGGACACCGTTCCTGGAGAGGGTTAAATTATCTAATGTACTGAAAGCATTCAACGCTGTGAGATTAACATGCAAAATACCATTTCCCACTGTTGTGTTGAGTTGGACGAGGAAATGTCAAGAGACCAAACCTGGAGAAATAAGGCCAAAATGATCTGCATGACTAGATACAATCAGAGGTACGTAAACAGAGCCTTACCCTCAGCTGCGAAAGAAATGTGGCTTTTATGTTAAAAACAAAGCCAGCTGTGCAGTGACACTTGCTTGCAGTGTGTATTGTTCTACAAAGAGAACTGAAGGGTGAAATCTGCCAAGCTTCATCAGTGCAAAGCTTCCATACAGCTGTGACGCCTTTCATCCTCTTACTATATGCTCTTCCCCTAAGCCAGAGCTTCTGTCTGTGTGTGTGTGTGTGTGTGTGTGTGTGTGTGTGTGTGTGTGAGACATTAGTAGAAGACATTGAACAACTTTACAGCTGGAAACTAGTGGTGTAATGGACCACGTCGATCCGTGATCGGTATGGATCCCCCTCACAGTTCAGCACACACGTGAACTGTGGATTAATTCCACAGTTGATCGTTAACCATCAGAGTGTAAATAAAGTTTTACTGCCGATGGTTCTCCAATATTCATTAAAATATGTGTTTCTAGTCTCTGACCTCGGATAATGTTTCATTGTAAACAACCAATCAGTGTTTAAACCAACAGAAGGAGAGCTAGTAACGTTAGCAGCACCGCTAACGGCTAACCAACGGAGGTTCACTAGTTACATTATGATGCCTTCAGGCTCTGCTCAGTGAAAATGAGTACTGAGTGAAGGTAAATTATAACGTTATCATGATGTGTTCACATGTAATCTGTAAAATGTAGTTTTGGTGATGAACTTGAAATATCCAGGTTAGGAGACGTTTTCATAGGAATATAAAATAGATATTAGAGATGAATTTTGAGCTGTTTACACTAGCTCTAATAATACATCATTACTACTACTACTATCACTACTAATGACAAGATTTATTTTAATCAATAAAATACAATCTTTTATTTCCGTATCATTTGAATTGTGTGTTTTCATTCACTATAAATGACTATAACAAAGTAAAAGGATAACATTTAGAAAGTTTGATGGTTTACTGACTTCAGAACATTGAAATGATTTTTGGGACGGTGGCAAAAATAAATGATTCTGGATCCTTGTAGACCAGGTGCTATAATCAGACAACAATATGGATCATCAATGATCAATAATTAGTATCTGCGGCAAAAAATGTGATCAGACATCTAAAATTTATATTTGCTCCCTTTTTTCTTTTGTGCTGATCTGATTTTTGATCCGTGATCCGATCCAAACCGGGAGTTCTTTTTCAAACTTCGTTTCAGTGTTTCACTATGGGGAATTGCCTTGGCGTGACCAACTATGGAAGCTCCAATGACACCACGTCTGTCAGTGAAAGACAGGTCGGCTGTGGGAGGGCCCCGCCCCTACCTATTATTACAGCCGGCTGCCTCCTCGCAAATCATTCTCGCTTTCTTCCCGTGAAGAAACTATAGCTCCCTCAGCTCATCTAGGCTAGCTTGGATTGCTGCTCTACAGTTCACAGACAGTTCCGGGCTTTAGTCTGGAGTGTGCTGAGTAAGTACTTCGGAAGAAGTATAATTAAAACGTTACACAGAATATTTCGAGCAGTGTCAGCGTCAAGGCAAGCTGTTCCCCGACTACCCGGTATCTGTTTACCGGTGTGGTCGGTGACTGTGTGACAGTATTTGCGGTGGCTAACGCGTTACGGCGAGCCCACCAGTGTTCGGTTAGCATTAGCTTGTTAGCCGAGCGGAGTATCCGGAGTTCAGCTAACGTGTCACGGCGAGCGAACTCCTTTGATAAGCTATTCACCCGGGCTAAACCCCGTGTGCTAGCACAATTGACCGACAGGCTAAAGCATTTCGGCGCGCCCTGTACGGCCAATTATTTACGTATTTCCCTCCCTTTCCAGTCGCCATGTCGAAGGCCGCTACCCCCATCTGAGGGTCGGAACCGAAGACCAAAGAGGCTGTATCCCGCCTGTGCCCTGCGTCATGTGGGGCGTCCATCTCGGGCAGGGATCCTCATCCTATGTGAGCTTGCATGGGCGATAAACATGCTCATGCAGCGCTGGCTGACCCCAGGCATGTTTGCACTGTGCGTCAATGCCAGAGAAAATCCTGGAAAGGAGACTGAGAGTGGTGGTATCAAATAAGCAGGACCTGTGCCTGTCAGGAACCACCACGAAAGCCACCCATCTGCCGCGAGCTGGGCGGACATGATGGAGGCTGAATGCAGGGAAATACCTCCACTTTTCGAGGGGCTCCTCGATGTGGAGCTGGGCTGTGAGGACGCAGAGGGCGATGCCAACTCTGACTTCCTCGAAATGGATGACACGGAGGAAGAGGAGGATGACTCCACTTTTCCTCTCCAACAGCCCAGACCCCCTAGTGCATCCGACGCTGTTTCCCCGATGGATAGCGACTTATACGAGGTCTGCAAACGGGCCGCGTCCAAGTTGGCCATACTATGGCCAGCAGCCCAGGATGCTACAGGGGGGGAGAGAGACCTGTATGATGGTAAGAGGCTCCCACAAGCCCAGCCGCCGTCAAAACAACTTCTGCCGGAAATGCCTGTCTGTATGAAAGAAATGAGCAGGTACTGGTCCAGACCGTTGAAGAGTTAAGCTTCCCACGAGGGGCTACTCAAAGCTGGAAGTCGACGGGAAGGAGGAACTGGGGCTGGCTGAGCCCCCAGCAGTGGAGCCTTCAGTGGCGTATCACCTCCACCCAAACCGGCGCTCTCTCTCCGCTTCCTCAAACATCTCTCTGCCAAATAAAACAGATCGCCTCACCGCCTCTGTTTTTCAGAGAATGTATAAATATGCGGCACAGTCTGTGTGCTCGCTAAATGCTTTGACTCTGCTATCTGCATACCAGGCAGAAATCCTGGAGCAGATGGGTGGTCAGCTGGACACAGGGGCACCTAACCTGACCCTATGGGATGAGATCTGTGCGGTTAACGATCTTATCCTACGCTCATCACGGGGTGCAGTGCAAGGCTGCGGTTGTGTAATGGGCCTGGCAGTCTCAGGTGAGAGAGCCCTGTGGCTAAATCTCTCAGGCGTCGGTGATGCTCAGAAGGCAGAGGTCATGGATGCGGCATATGACCCAGCCAAAGGTCTGTTTGGTCCAGCTCTTGAAAAGATGAGAGACCAGCACCCTCAGGAAACAAGAAGGCAAAGCCTTTGACCTCTGCTTGCCCCGGAGACACATCCCTCGCGCTCCACAGACACAGAGGGCGGGCTCTGCGGCTACAGCCACAGCAACGAGGTGGAGACAGGAGGGTGCCAGACCGTATAGACAGGCAGCTGGTCAGCAGACTAAACAGCAGCCTCGTTCAGAAAACCCCAAACCATGGGGCAAACACTCCTTTGCTGCAGTGGCAGCAAGAAACCGCCCTCCCCACCCTGGGGATGGGAAGAAGAAGCGTACGATCTAACCAGCCTTGCTTCTCCCTCTCCTCCATCCAAGAAAAGGAAGGAGATGAAGGTGAAACAGAACCCCCGAGTTCATGTTTCAGGAGGGGAGGAGCATCAGAGGCGAAGGGCAGTACAGTGTCACCAAGCACTTCTACCCAGTTCAGCAAACAAAGAAATAAAATTTGCATTTTGGCAGCCTGGCCAAGAGCCAAGGGCAAAATGCTCCCCCAAAAACGAAATAAAAACAAAACCATGTCATGGCCCCATAATTCCCGCAGTGGGAGCTCACGCTCCTCCGAGGGAAGGCCGCTCCCTTCAGGTAAGGGAGGTGACGTCACCGCAGGGTGTGTGCAGCCCACTCGCTGTCCGGGCGGATCAGTGGCGCGCATGCGCAGTGCACCCCTGGGTTTTGTCCACTATTTCTCGGGGGTACAATTCGGTACGAAACCACCCAGATTCAACGGGGTGTTGGTTTCAGTAGCCAAGGGGGATTCAGCTCACGTCCTGGAGGACGAAGTAGCATCCCTGTTAAACAAACGAGCGATCAGAGCTGTCCCGAACGAGGAAGCTCAGCGAGGCTTTTACTCTTGTTACTTCCTCATCCCGAAGAAGGGGGCTCATCCCGAAGAAGGGGGCTCATCCCTTGTGTGTTAAACAAGCACCTACACAAATACACGTTCAGGATGTTAACACACAGAGTGCTCTGTCGCTCAATTCGTCAGGGGGATTGGTTTGTAACAATCGATCTCTTGGATGCTTATTTTCACATCGCCATTTATCCCGCACACTGGAGGTTTCTCAGGTTTGCCTATCAGGGCAGAGCCTACGAGTACCTAGCCATCCCGTTCGGGCTTTCATTAGCCCCAAGGGTGTTCAGCAAGTGTGTGGAGGCTGCGCTGTCTCCGTTGAGGAACAACGGCATCAGAATATTCTCGTACATAGACGACTACCTGATTTGCTCCCACTCGCAGGAGCAGGCAGTCAGAGATTCCGCCATGGTGATAAAACATCTCACGGATCTTGGGTTCAATATAATTTGGAAAAAGAGTCGGATAGAACCCACGCAATGTACAGAATACCTGGGTCTCAAAATAAACTCGCTCTCTTATCGCGTCACGCTGACAGAGGCGAGAGTATTGTCCCTAACTCATTGTCTATCCCTATTCCGACTGGGGAAAGCCGCGTCGTTCAGACTATGCCTTCGCCTTCTCGGCTTAATGGCGTCAGTGATATCTGTGGTACAGTTGGGGCTCCTGAAGATGAGAGATTTTCAGCGCTGGGTCGCGGTGTTACGCCTGTGCCCACTCCGTCACCTCAGCCGCAGAGTGAAAATATCACCAGCGTGCGTAGTCGCGCTCCGCCCGTGGGGGGACTCTACGGCTCTCACGTCAGGTGTTCCCCTGGGGACAGTGTCATCCAGGGTAACCTTGACAACGGATGCCTCCCTCTCAGGGTGGGGAGCAACCATGTTGGGCAGAACAGTGAATGGCACCTGGGACCCGAGGCAGGCTCAGACTCACATAAACCTCTTGGAGCTCTGGGCAGTGTTTTATGCACTGAAGCATTTTCAAACATTTCTCCAAGGACGCCATGTCCTGGTGAAAACAGACAACACTACAGTGGTAGCATACATCAACCGCCAAGGCGGCACTCGCTCACTGCAGTTGCACAGGTTGGCTCGGAAGATAATTGTGTGGAGCAGCACCAGGCTCCTGTCCCTTCGAGCAACACATGTTCCGGGCGTTTTGAACAGAGGGGCGGATCTTCTGTCCCGGGGAAACCCTCTGTACGGAGAGTGGACTCTCCACCCGCAGGTGGTGAAGCAAGTTTGGCAGAAATATGGCCAGGCAGATGTAAATCTCTTCGCATCGCAAGAAAACGCGCACTGTCCGCGGTTTTTCTCCCTGTCGGACATGAATGCACCCCTGGGGGTGCATGCGCTAGCCCACTCCTGGCCAAAAGTGCTACTCTATGCATTCCCCCCCCCTCCTGATCTCCCCTACTCTAACCAGGGTGAGAGAACAGGGCTTGTCACTAATCCTGATAGCCCCACGGTGGCCATTCAAGCATTGGGTAGCAGAAATAATACAGCTTCTAGCTGACGAGCCGTGGCCCCTCCCCATACGTAGGGACCTTCTGTCCCAGGCGGGTGGGGAGATCTACCACCCTCACCCAGACCGGATAGCTCTCTGGGCTTGGCCCGTGAGAGGTGGAACTTGAACGCGGCAGGCCTGCCTGCATGGGTCATTGACACCATTTAGATGGCCAGAGCCGCGTCCACTCGCTCTCTTTACAGTGGTAAATGGCGGGTCTTTGAGGAGTGGTGCCAGCTGAGGCACACCATTCCGTTTCAGTGTTCAGTGGTGGACCTGCTGGGTTTCTTGCAAGAATTAGTGGATAAGGGTAGAGCCTTTTCTACTATTAAAGTTTATTTAGCGGCTATCTCAGCCTGTCATGTAGGCTTTGGGGAGAAGCCTGCGGGGCAGCATCCTTTAGTATGTCGTTTCATGAAAGGTGCACGCCGTAAACTCCCCGTTTCTAGGCCACTGGTTCCTCTGTGGGATCTGTTGGTGGTGTTGGAGGCCCTCTCTCAACACCCATTTGAACCTATGGAGACGGTGGGGATAAAGTTTATTTCACTTAAAACAGTGTTGCACTTAGCTTTAAACACAGCAAAGCGTGTGAGTGACTTACATGCTTTATCCACTCGCCCTTCCTGCTTGCAGTTCGCTCCAGGGCGGACTAAGGTCCGTATGCGGCCCAACCCGGCTTTTGTGCCCAAGGTGGTGAAGCCGACCTACAGATGTCCCACGGTGGAGCTGTCAGCTTTTCAGCCACCTCCATTCTCCTCAGAGGAGGAACAAAGGCTTAACACGTTATGCCCGGTACGAGCACTACATGTGTATGCGAGTAGATCGGCAGGTTTCAGGAAAGGGGATCAGCTGTTTGTGTCCTGGGCCACTCCCCACAAGGGCAAGCCACTGTCCCGCCAGAGGCTGTCCCACTGGATTGTAGAGGCTATATATCTAGCCTATAGTTGTAGGGGTTTGCAGCCCCCACAAGGTTTGAGGGCTCATTCCACTAGGGGTATGGCCACTTCATGGGCCCTGTTCAAGGGTGTTTCAGTGAAAGATATTTGCGCTGCAGCGAGCTGGCCGATGCCGCACACTTTTGTAAGGTTTTACAGGCTCGATGTCTCGGGGTCTTCCTTGGCACAGGCTGTGCTGGAGGCAAACGCGCCAGAGTCCCTGTGATAGTCATTACCAGGCTGACAATAATTGGCTTCGGGTAGTGTCATGCAATCCGGGAGTGGGCTATATCCCCATAGTGAAACACCGAAACGAAGTTTGAAAAAGAACTTTGGGTTACTTAACGTAAACCCTGGTTCTTTGATAACAGAGTGAGGTGTTTCACCGTCACAACCCTCCTTGCATTTACACGGAAAAGAAATCGGTCTAGAATGATTTGCGAGGAGGCAGCCGGCTGTAATAATAGGTAGGGGCGGGGCCCTCCCACAGCTGACCTGTCTGTCACTGACAGACGTGGTGTCATTGGAGCTTCCATAGTTGGTCACGCCGAGGCAATTCCCTATAGTGAAAATCCTTACTCTGTTATCAAAGAACCAGGGTTTACGTTAAGTAACCCAAAGTTTTATGATTTGTTGTACCACTACTGGAAACACACAACATACTCCTCGGGAAACCTCTCTATCTCATCATTATTCTCACAGGAGGTCCTTTATTTTTTTATTTTTTTCTGTCCTTTTCTGCAATATCAGGCTGGGCTCATCCAGCATTTGTTGCAATACCTACAAAAAATACAGCTCAGTAATTCATAGATGTCTCACGGAATTGTTCCGTATGATATCCAAGTAGTCTTGAACGAGAATGTATATAAACCACTGAATCACACAGCAGGCGGGTGGAAGTTGAGGTGGATGGATCCAACAAACAGCGACCTTCCAGCCAGGAGACCACTGTCCGTTCCTCCTGTGAACGGACAGAAACTCAAGCTCTGCAAACCTGTGGTGAGGAAATTCAAGAAGTGGACCAGTGAAGCTCTGGAGGATCTTCGGGCGTGCTTGGACTGTACAGACTGGGACATTTTTAGGACTGCTACCAACAGTCTGGATGAGTACACAGAGGCTGTGACTTCATATATCAGCTTCTGTGAGGACAGCTGTGTTCCAACAAGCACCAGGGTGAGTTACAACAATGACAAACCCTGGTTTACAGCAGAACTCAGACAGCTAAGACTGCAAAAAGATCAGGCATTTAGGAGTGGGGACAAGGACTTGTTTAAAGAGTCAAAATACAGGTTTAGCAAGGCGGTGAGAGATACTAAACGACTGTACTCTGAGAAACTGCAACACCAGCTCTCAGCAAGTGACTCTGCTTCTGTCTGGAGAGGTCACAGACAGATCACCAATTACATGCCAAAGAGCCCCCCACTCCATGAATGACCTCCGCCTGGCAGACGAGCTGAACGAGTTCTACTGTCGCTTTGACAGACAATGGGACAGCCCTGACTCCATCCCCCACAGCTCCATCAACCAGCCCCAGACCACCAGGTCCCCCTCCCCCAGCCCAGCGGGGGCCCATGCCTCTGTACCACCCATCACAGTGTCCCCCCCCCCCCCCCCCCCCGCCCCTCTCTATTCAGGAGAGTGACGTCAACAGGCTTTTTAAAAAACAAAACCCCCGCAAAGCAGCCAGCCCAGACTCAGTCTCCCCCTCCACCCTGAAGCATTGTGCTGATCAGCTGTCTCCAGTGTTTATAGACATCTTCAACACCTCCCTGGAGACATGCCACGTACCAGCCTGCTTCAAAGCCTCCACCATCATCCCTGTCTCCAAAAAACTAGGATCACAGGACTTAACGACTACAGGCCCGTCGCCCTGACCTCTGTGGTCATGAAGTCTTTTGAACGCCTGGTCCTGTCCCACATAAAAACCCTCACTGACTCACTCCTGGACCCCCTGCAGTTCGCCTACAAAGCCAACAGGTCTGTAGACGACGCAGTCAACTTGGCCCTTCATTTCATCCTCCAGCATCTGGACTCCCCAGGAACCTACGCCAGGATCCTGTTTGTGGACTTCAGCTCTGCCTTCAACACCATCATCCTGTCTCTGCTGCACGACAAGCTCTCTCAGCTGCACGTGCCCGACTCCACCTGCAAGTGGATCACAGACTTCCTGTCTGACAGGAAGCAGCATGTGAAGCTGGGAAAACACGTCTCAGCCTCTCAGACCATCAGCACCGGTTCCCCCCAAGGCTGCGTTCTTTCCCCTCTGCTCTTCTCCCTGTACACCAACAGCTGCACCTCCAGTCACCAGTCCGTCAAGCTCCTGAAGTTCGTGGATGACACCACCCTCATTGGACTAATCTCTGGTGGGGATGAGTCCGCTTACAGGTGGGAGACTGACCATCTGGTGACCTGGTGCGGTTTGAACAACTTAGAGCTCAACGCTCTAAAGACAGTGGAGATGGTTGTGGATTTCAGGAAGAACGCAGCCCCACCAGCCCCTATCACCCTGTGTGACTCCCCCGTCGATGCTGTGGAGTCCTTCCGCTTCCTGGGCTCCATCATAACCCAGGACCTCAAGTGGGAGCTGAACATCAGCTCCCACTTGAGGTGGGCTCAGCAGAGGATGTACTTCCTGAGGCAGCTATAGAAATTCAACCTGCCAAAGACAATGATGGTGCACTTCTACACAGCCATCATTGAGTCCATCCTCTGCTCCTCCATCACGGTCTGGTACACTGCAGCCACCGCCAAGGACAAGGGCAGGCTGCAGCGCATCATTCGCTCTGCCGAGAGGGTGATTGGCTGCAATCTGCCGTCCCTCCAAGACTTGTTTACTTCAAGAACCCTGAAGCGAGCAAGAAGGATTGTAGCCGACCCCTCTCACCCTGGACAAAAACAGTTTGTGCCCCTTCCATCTGGTAGGAGGCTGACGTCCATCAGGACCAAGACCTCACACCACATGAACAGTTTCTTCCCGTCAGCAGTCGGGCTCATTAACAGAGCCCGGGACCCCCACTGACTCTGTCATCCCCAGGACAAATTCCTACCGGTCACTCCCCTGCATCCCTTCTATTACACTTAACACTTTTACACTACACTTACATCTCACTCGTTTATAGTCCTGTTATCTGTTCATTTGTGCACTTTATTTTATATTTCACTTTATTTTATATTTTACTTTATTTTATATTTTTCTGTAAATTTTAATATGTTTCTACTTTGCACTGTTGATTGTTGTTTAATGTTATGCACCTCCCGTCATGTCAAATTCCTTGTATGTTCAACATACCATGGCAATAAACGGTTCCGATTCTGATTCTGAAATCAGAAGTCAGTGTTGAGGTTTCTGTCACGTGTATTACCTAAAGTAACTTAGATTGCAGTCGGCATGCTCGCAGTTTAGAGAAACAAAGTCAGTCACGCAATAACACAAAAGAAACCAGTGATCGATGCAGCGATAGACTAGAAGCCTGGTGAATAGAGCGGTATAACGGTGAACATGTTTTTCTGCTGCAGCCCTTCCCGACGGGGAACTGTAACCGTTATATGGCTCTCTTCAAAACCACTGGACTCCACTGACAAAAACAGTAATTTTACCTCGCAGACCACGTGAGTACACATACTAACCCTTTTAGAAAGTTTGAATCAACAGAACACACTGCCCTGTGTGAGATGCACACTTACAGTGAAACACAGACAGACCTGGTGAGTGCTGTAGGTGGCTGGTGGTCCAGTGAGGCAGAAAGCATCACCACGGCTGAGGTTACTATGGTGATGGAGGAGGTGCATGACATAACAGTGAGTTACTCACGCACACACACACATAACTGCAAGTACATGCTATGGGAGTCTGTGCGAC
>NW_022280692.1:0-21266 GCF_004355925.1 Anarrhichthys ocellatus | reverse complement strand
TATGTATATGTATATATGTATATATGTATATGTATGTATATGTATATATATGTATATGTATATGTATATGTATATATATATATATGTATGTATATGTATATATGTATGTATATGTATATGTATGTGTATGTATATGTATGTGTATGTATATATATGTGTATGTATATATATGTGTATGTATGTGTATGTGTATGTATATATATGTGTATGTATATATATATGTGTATGTGTATGTGTGTATGTGTGTATGTGTGTATATATGTGTATGTATATGTGTGTATGTATGTATATATGTATATGTATGTGTGTGTATATATGTATGTGTGAACATATGTATGTCTGTATATGTGTGTATGTATGTGTATATGTATATGTATGTGTATATGTATGTGTATACACATACATATACATATACACATACATACACACACATACATATGTTCACTACAGTTATAAGACTACAGTTATATAGTTCTGTTCACTTCTCTGTAACAGCAGGTGCCTATGGAACATTAGTATAAGTGCATATGTGCTGTGGGTACCATAGCTACTGCTCTGTGCACCCTGTCTCTGCAGGGTGCTTTAGCCATTAAGGGTACTAAGTGATCGTATCAGGCACTTGGTGGTCACCTCATTATGTTATTAATGGAGTGGAAAATGGCTCCTCCACTGATTTGCTGGTCCCGACGCCCAGGCCCACATCATTCAGGCCGAGGGCCTCGAGGCCGGTTCACGCTTAATTTGGAAAGAAACCCCGGTCACACACGACCTGAAACCTGAAAGTACATGGATGCTTCAGCAGCACCTCCACGCAGGACTGGTGGAACAAAGAGGAACTAGATTAACTTGTCAGTGTGGAGAATGTGAGACCTGAAGGCTGTAGGTTTTTGTTCTCAAGTTTTATCTCAGAGACTTGGCCTACATTCCATTTTTGCAATAATTGAAAGAAACAATATTGAGGTTATGCAAATATTATTGGATGGTACATTCTAGTGGTGTAACGGACACAGATCCCCCCTCACGGTCTGACACGCATGTGAACCGCAGATTAATTACACAGTTTAACGTTAACCATGACAGTGTGAAAGTTTTGACTAAATTTATCCGCCAATATTCAGTAAAAACATGAAATCAAGATTTATGCTTTTCTGCTCGACGATCTCTGATAATGTTACACTGTAAACAACCAGTCCGTGTTTAAATTGACAGGAGAGCTGGTAACGTTAGCAGCACCGCTAATGGCTAACATCCGTACGTTCAGTTGGGTTACATTATGATGCGTTCAGGCTCTGCTCAGTGAAAATGAGAATTGGGCGAAGGTCAATTATAACGTTATCATGATGTGTTCATATGTAATCTGTCAAATGTAGTGTTTGTGAGAAACTTAAATAAATTCACTTTGAAGATGTTTTCACAGCAGCATAAATGGATATTAGAGATGAATTATGACATGTTTACACTAACTATGACCAGATAATACATCTTCAAAACTATTAATAACAAAATCTGTTTTAATCAATGAAAATACAATCTTTTATTTCCTTATCATTTGAGTTGTGTTTTTATGAGGTAAAACAACATGACAGATAACTATAACAAAGTAAAGGATGACATTTAGAATGGTTGGTGCTTTACAGACTTAAGAGCGGTTGAAATGATTTTTGGGACGGTGGCAAAAAAATTAATAGTCTGGAGTCTTGCAGACCAGCTGCTGTAATAAAACAACAATATAGATCATCAATGATCGGCAATCAGTACCGGCAGCAAAAAACACGTGATCAGGGATCTCTAAAGTTATGTATATATATTTATTTCTTTTGACTTGTGTAAAGGAGAAGGTTATGTGTTTATAGCTTATGATAACAGAAACATAAAGAACCACTTTGGTAACTCCTGCTTTCTGTTCACCATATGAAAAATGAAATTAACAATATTGGTACAATATATTTAGTTTCTAATGTATGGCTGCTTTGTCTGTCATAACCAATGCAGATGACCAGAGTCTCTGTGACTCACTCGCTGCAGGCTGTGTCTGACACCTGAGTAGGCAGAGCGCTGCGAGGAGGGTTGATCCGCTGTCTCCTGGGTTTCCGTGCCGCCACCGCAGACGTCTGATACATGTTTGTGTCCGCTCATCAGCTCCGGTTAGATATGAAATGATATTAGCTGAGTCGTGATTGCCATCATTGCCTCCTCTCTGTTTCTTCTTTTTCAACGGTTGCCTTCGGAGTTGAGACGAGACCACTGTGGTGTATAGCTAACCTTTGCTGCTTTTGACTATTTGACTATTCGTTCGTTGGGTAGATCTTTGCATTTCAATTATGGGATTCAGATATTCGTCGTTGTTGTGTTTTTTTTTTTTTAACATGGAAGCGCCGAACATTCGCTGTTGATTGCTACCGAAACTCCCCCAAAAACCATCATTCGGGACCGCCCTAATGTCACTCTTTTTCTCTTCTCAGCTGCAGCACAGTAGCAGTTGGCGTTGCGTGTGTTTTGTTCTCAGTGATTCATGCAGAAGTATCACAACAAGGATACATTGTTTCCTGTTACCTGTCCTGACCCTCAGAGCATTTGTTTTTAAATCCCACATTCTGACTTATTTCATTTGTGTTGAGAGTAAGAAGGGTTCGGCCCAGCTTGTAACTTAATAACGGCATAACTCTGTTACCACCGTGGTCATGCCTGCTTGGCTTTGAGTAGATGACAGACGTTGCCAAATGGCTTCAAAGTTCAAGAGGACCCCACGGCGGGTGTATGAATTGGGCTCACACAAATGATTGACCGTGGTGCTCTTTGAGCTGCGGCGTTACATTTCTCCTTTTTATTTAAAGGAAAATAACTCTGGATCGGCTATCGGCGCCAATTTATGGACCCGATGAAGCGAGTGTACTAGGAAGTCTTTTTTCCAATGTCGGTCTATGAGAGAAAATGTATTTGGGCCCCATGGCATCATGTGACCGACCCGGAAATTGATATTCCACTGTTTGGTCACTACGCCTGCCGTTCTTCCTGGAGGGGTTCTGTCGATGTCCCCGTGACAAAAACAATTACACTATTGCCTCCGTTCCACTGCAAGGTTCGCCTTGACCCAACTCAACTCACTGGCACCAAGTCCTTTTCTCTGTTGCATTTCCCCCTCAGTGTAGTCGGCGGTTCTCAGCTGATCGCCGCATGAAGTTGCCGTGACATCATCTTCGCGACACTCGCCGGATCATTTGCATCTGCAACCGAATGAAGGAACATCTGCACCTTGTTCATCATGAGGGGTAGCGTATGGCGCAGCTTTGCAAGCTGCCATTTTTTATGATCCGGGTCAGGTAAATGAAAACATTTTGGACGCTTTTAACGGTAGCTTTGGATATTTCGAAATGCAAGATGCTCCTTGTCGTGCTACTGCTAATGGAAAACCAAAAAAGAGCGAGCCGGGTGGAGTAGAGCCGTACCATGCAGTGGAAAATGTGGCATATCTCTCTTTAGCAGCAGCAAGGACTGAGAATGTGATTAACCTTTAGTGAGAAGACAAAGTTGTGATTTATGGGAACAAAAAGAGTGTCACAAAAAATAAGCAACCTCTTGCTTTATATACAATTCCAGGTAGAGACAGTCTGCAGTGGTGCCCTGCTCTCTAGAGGCTCTTCATTTTCAATGTTGGGATGAGAAAGAAACTGTCCTTTTAGAGGAAATCCCAACACCTACCTTTAGAAAACTGGGTTATTGTTAGAGAAAAACAAGTCCTCCCGTTTTCAGAGGTTATTTTTAGCTCCTGTGTTGGATGCCTCCGGTTTTGGGTGTAATCCACTCTTCTTGTTAAGACTTTATCTCACCGATCATAACACAACATGAACCTAGAACTCCTCAAATGTTCCTTGTGAGGTTTTTCTGCTACAGTTGCGTAACCTAGTACAGTAACACTTCTGCTGAAAAAACTCACCCGCAACAGTTGCCTTTTCTTATTTCTTTGGAATTTCTCTGAACTGTGTGCAGTGACTCGCAAAGCTTCCTTGAGCTCAGATTAGACCTTCACCATTCAACGCAATAACGGTTATTCTTTTAAGCCCACAGGACCCATAAATCTCAAAAGACTTATTGTTTTTTGGCGACGCCCGTTATGTCACAGAAAAGTTCTCGCGCAGTAAATAAAGCCGTCTTTCTCGAAGCGTGTGAGCAGCATGCATTTCCGGCCCGCTTCGTCCTTTTTTTTGAAAGGCAGGATGGGAGCAGCCGGTGCCCTATCCCGGGCCATGATGTCCCACACTTCAAAATAACCACCGGGCCTGGTGGGACGACAATTGAGAGATCAGCGAGGGCCGACTATCGAGAGCCGTTTCCTAAAACCTGGCTCGCAGGTTTTGTTTTTGTTGCGTCAAGGACATTTTGAGATGTAATTTTACTCTTGGTTGTTTGCGGAAACAAACAAAGAATGACTTCCGGTTGGAGATGTATTGGCTGACAGAGCGGGGCCTTGGTGTACAGTGTATACCAGGGACTTTTTTCACGATCACATCCTCTCTATTGCACATCGTATCTCGTAGTCCTGCCCATCAAGTTGTAGTACTTTTTCTGGATTGTTGTCAGAGGCATCTTAGCAGCCAGACGATGGGTTGGAGTCTTCATTGGACACAAAAGTAGCAGAGCAGGTTCAGGGCAGAGCAAGTGTTCGGAGGGTAAAGTGAGCGTTTTAGAACACTGTTCTCCAGACTTCTTATTTGGGGACCCACTTCTTAAAATGGTCTAACCACCCAGTTCACAACAGGCCGGATCTATAAATCAAGTAAGAAGAGCAAAACTTTTGCATCAATATACTTTCCATCCTGACCATCTTTACTGCCATTTCAGCATCACCGTATATTACCATAAATAGGTACACCAGCCATTCTGATGAGTTAAACGTTTGATAAATCAGAACTTCATTTGTTATTGAAAACATGTGAAATACTTTATAAAGGAGAGCAAAACAATGCATTCAGGCAGAGTTCACAGGCCTTCCAGTTCTTCTCATTTCCTCTCATCTGTTAAATAATTTACATTTAGTCAGATTTAACAGGCTCTCGTTTTCATTCCACTCATCAGTGAAACAAACACACGGTGCGCTGGCCTTTCATATTAGAACAATTATAAAAACAATACCAACATTCAGACTCCCTTATATCTATAGATCTATATATATATATATATGTATATAGATAGATAGACTATGGGAAAAAAACCTGCAAATGTATCTGACGACTCATCTCCTGCGACACACCCAGTCTTTGGGAATGAATGATTCAGAATATAGAAGAATGGAACACTAACAGTTCAATAGGGGAAAAACAAATACAGTTATGGAGGAGGGGAAGGGGGCAGCAAGCTTAACAGTACCAGCTACTCATGGAGGCAAGACGGAGACATGGAGGACGATTACAGTTTGTTCAAAACAAGCATGTGGTGGTCGAATTATAGATATGCTTCATTTGGTTTAGGGTGCCAAAATTATGGAGATTAAAAAATAAAAAATTGCTTTGTTTTGACACACCATCTATGGCTACCAAAATCAAATCTTGTCCAAATTCTGCCCAACACATGAACTACTTGTATATCCAATTGACTTTTCACGGGTTGTGATGAGTTTGTAGTTGGGCTGTGCAAATATACAAAACATAAACAATGTACGTATATATATTTTTAAAAACATCTAAAATGCTTTGAGTAATCATTTCCAAATGTGTTTTTCCACATATTGAATGTTCCAAAGAAAAAAACATCTACTCTTAATCCCCCACCGCAAAAATTGAGAATCTGTTGATCTGCAAATATTTTTAATTTCAAAAGTTTTTCCTACTGGATACCAGACGTCCCCCACTTCAATGAATGAGTCATAAACCAAACTTGTCCCCTTCAGTATATAAATATTAAACAATTATTCAAATGCAGTTTCAATACAAAACTTCCCTTTATGGCACATAGACATGTATCTGTTCATACATTGTATGTTCAGGGCTTCCCTCACAATGCCTTTGAATGTGAAACCTCTACCCGGAGCCTTTTAACGTGAGACGCCGTGAAGCGTCTCTCTGTTACACAATAGTCCCCCCCCGACACGACGAGGACCCATCCTCACACCGAGCCCAGGGCCCCGACCTCGTCCCGTAATATGCTTATCCACAACACATTGTAATACATGAGCTGTTCCTTTAAGCAGTCCAAGCCACAGGGCCTCATTCTTTTCACCACCACTCATTGTGAATTCAGTTTTCTTTTCAAGATGTATACTGTGACTACATCTATAAACACAGCAGTAATTGGTCTTTTTATCCTTGTTCCTCTTCATGATATTTTTCATAATCATTTTGTTGATTTCTAGTTTTGTTCCAGTTCTTTGGAGCAGTTAGCTTTAACTTTAGGTTATTTCTTTAGTGTCTCTTGGTGCCGGTGATTGTACAATGTTGCACTACAGCTCCCTGCGTTGGTCGATTTCAACGTAATGCAGAATCTGTGATGAATATTAAACAAATGATGTTGTGATATGCGATACTACATATGGTCTGGTCCTTGAGTTTGGTTATCATAATTACAAATCATAATTATGTAATCGATTAGTTGACTGACAGATAATAAATAAATAAATTAGTTCCAGCTAAGGCGGGAAAGCAAATATCTCAATATGTTTGACCAAATAACTCCATATTGATATTGCAACGAGATTGTAGTTTTAACCATTGGTGCTTTGTGATAAATAATCACCAGTAACGTTGACATAATGACTAAATAATAGAATATCATAGAACATTCTGGTGAGTTCAGAAAACGGCTTCACTTTACTGTCATAATAATAATTAAGAATCCGCTATCTGTGGCTGTAGCAGGACACTCATTGGTCATCACCGTACTCCTCCGCTAGCTGCTAGCTTAATACCTGTGAGTGCTAACAGTAGCCATGTTTGTCCTTTACGTTCATTATTTTGGGGGAGTGGCTTTGAAAGGGAGGCCTGAAGGGGCGGGCGGTCAGTGTTGCCTCTTGCCGTCATTCTTGCTTGATTTAGCTACTTTTGGGGCTAATGCTGCTAGCTACTTTCATTAGAAAAGAGTTGGCAACGCCGGGCTGGCTTCTTTGGTTGTTTCTCAAGATTGTTAACCCTGCCTTTAAAACTAGAAAAAGACAACACTTATACCATATGAAAATGTTATGATATTAAAAATCTAAGACATCTAGTTTTATATCATGATATCTATATAATATCGATGCATTGCCCAGCCCTAGTTCCACTTTCTCAGTTATGTAGATTTGCTTTTCTTTGCATTTTTTGGTTGTTAGTTGGACAAAACAAGCAACTCAAAGATGTCCCCTTGGGTGTCGGAATGAATTGATGATGAAAATAATAGTTGGTTTTAGTCCTAATTGTCATACTGTTGTCTGAATTTCTAATGAAAATGGATGGACATCCCAGAATTACTTGGCTGCATCTTGGTAGCTCTGGCAACATAGAGAATACTTGCTTTTTACTCTTCATATTTTCTATCAATAATATCTAAAACTGTGTGTGTGTGCGTTTCAGAGAGCGATAAGTGTGGTTACCATATGTTTTGCCATAGCTTTTTTTTCTAAACGCATCTTTGATTAATCACATTTTTTTAAACCTTTGAACTGTACTACAGACACTGATAGCATATTGATTCAAGGTGAGACGATTATTTTCCCTGCCGAATGTTTGTAGATGTAATCGCGCGCATGTTGTCACATGGCATCTAGAGCACTTTAGGGGGAAATGTATGTCATTGTGTGACTTTGTTTTTAAAGGGTCTCTAAGACTATTTATTTTATTTGTATTTTTTTCAATCAAACCTCAGTTGTGTAACTGTTAATGATCTTAAAATGTTACTCAGTTTGTGTAGCATTATTTTCCTGAGTAACCTTTTCGGGTTAAATATTTAAAAAAAGGTTTCCAGCTGGTAGGCGACATCTTTCATGCTTAAGAACTCCAGATAGAAGTCTTCAAATCCTAACCGATTTAGATATTGATTTGCGTCCTCCGCTGAGGCGAAACCTCACGGATGCTCTTCTCTCTAATCTCATGCACGTGCTCAAACCAATGGAAAAATGATGGCGCCTCACACACTACAGGATATTATTATTAAGATTATCATGCCAGAGGGAGCGACGCACCGGCTCGCGTGATCTCATTATGAAGCCGATGTAAACCAAATGGAGACCAAGGTGATGCAACAACAGATGCTTCACAGTGAAACAAAAGAGCAGAAGACTGAGCAAGTCATGGCTGGAGAGACGCAGTCATCGAGGGTTGTCTGTTCACAGAGAATCCTCAACAGAATGCTAGCTAACGTTAGCCTCAAGGGCTAGAGGCTGTTTACCGTTGCTTGGCAACACCATCAGTTGCTCCGGCTCGTCTCTCTCTCGTTCGCTGTTGTGGTTCAGCTCGGAAACCGCCGTTGTAATCGTCCTGATTGTAGCACCTAAATATGAGAATTAATCAGGTTGGCCTCGATGAGTCTGCTAACAGCTCGGGAGATTTAGGACCACATCTGTAAATCACATCACCAGATAATCTGGGCCAAATATCGACACCGACCAAGGTCCCACAGCAGATTTTCTCCTCCAATCGTCGGAGAAAGGGGGGAATTAGGGATAAAACGGCCCAAAACTGCTGTAGTCTGAGGCTTTAGTGTCTCAAAATCTGTATTCCAACCAGATAACAATTTACAGTTAAGGTTAGGTAACAACAAATCCTAATCTATGGATTGGACAGAAAGAGATTCAGTTAAATTTTTCTTCTTGTGAGATAAAAGCTATCCATGTACAGTAGATGTTCTTTCTGATTACTTTCTATTTTTGGAAATATCTCTAAACCTCTGCACACTCACTTGACTTCAGATGATTCTGGAAGACGCTTCATGTATTCATGGAGTGATTTGGGTTTAAGTGTGTTTTGGTCCGTCAGGGAAAATCTTACCTCGCTATTGGAATGAAACCACAAACTCCTAAAACACCAAAACCTGATACCTGACGGCTCCCTCTGCCGACCTCCTCCTGCAGCGGGAGCTGCTGCTTTATGCAACGCCTAGAATAAAATAAAAACAATTCAAGTTTACTTTGGGGGGGGAATGCAGTGACCACGTGGAGTTTTCTAGAATGTTGTCTCAGTTTGCTCGATAGCAGTCGTTGTGATAGAGACTTGAGATTCTCCAGCGACGGTTTGACAGTGACTGTCAATCGTGCTCCCGTTACTATTTCTGACGGCTCTATTTTGCAGCAGCATATAACACTTTGTGGAGCGCAATTAGTCACCGCTATTCCATGAGAACCAAATCCGGCCTCATGAACTACTATGAACCCCCACGATTGTTTAGCGTCTGTGTTCGTTAACTGCGTGATGAAAACGTTACACAACACTTTGTGAACACACAAATGATTCGCCCACTGAGGCCTGTCCCTGCCCCCAGATGTAATCCTCTTTGATACGAGAGAGAGAGAGAGACCCAATTCCATAAAAAGAGTTTCCTTTTTGGCACACAAAGTGATGCACTCGCCCACATTGAATCATTTGCTTGCTTCTTGATGTATACGTAACTCAAGAGTTAAAAAATAAACCCTGCACGGCCTCGGACATCCTGCAGGCTCGGTCCTATGGAGGATTTTGGGCCAATGAGCCAAATTTGTCAGAAGCGTGGCGAAAACTACAGAAAGTTGACATTGAATGTACATATTTTATTTAGATAAAGTTCCTGTAGGATGCTTGTATATAGACATTTCAAAATATGGTGATATGAGCCACACCAGTGACAAGTAGACAGAGATGGGTAGAATACCATCAATACTGCATGTAAAAGTACTGTTACTGTCCCAAAAAAGTACTCAATTAGAAGTAAAATCAAAATATCTAGTTCAGTAAAACACTGTCTACTGAAAAAAATACTTAAGGAGCGACTTAAATAACAAAGAACCCCCCCCCCCCCCCTTGTCTTCTTTTTCTTAGCATTAACATTACAGACACACTCACTGCTCTCTGCCAGCTCAGTGTTAGCGCCATGTGCTGACTTCAGACCAGCGTTCACTTCCGGAGCCGTGAATGTTAGCGGCTAGCGCTATTTTTAAGCCATAATGCTAACGTTATCAGAGTAACGTGGAGGCGTGGCTGCGGTAGGATAACCAGCTGACCACCTGCCTATAATAAATAAATACATAAAATTAGCGCCACGAATATATCCCAATGTAACAAAGTTAAATTATTTTTCTCTCAAAATACTCAAGTACTAGTCAAGTATGCTGCAATAAAACTACTCTGACAAGTACAATCTAAAAAAAACAGATGAGTCGTAGTATTTCCATTTCCATTACTATTTTGAAACTACATTAATGTTACACCTTTAAACCAATTGTGTTAACATTTGTTTCCTAAAGTAAGCTGTGCTTCTTTCACAACAAACAGACATCTAAGGAAAGTGAAAATAAAACATGGCTAACAGTCTAATAACATACAAGATATAGCACAGCGTGAGCAATGCACATGAAGTGATATAACGCAGAAGCACAGTGGAACCATTGTAGTAACCTCATCGGAGCCACTGCTCCTGTTGTACTGGTATAAGAGAGTCACAACAACACAGGTCAAGATCCGTTCTACCATTGCTGATGTAGGATCAGTTCCACAAGACCATGTGGGCATCTAAACTTCCCAAACCGGTTCCATCCATCCCAGATCAGTGATTTCCTAACATGATTGAGAGGTGTGTCTGGGTGAGCTGCTGATTAGACGGAAGGGTGATGGCGCCCTCTATTGTTCTGGAACACACACTGTTGTGGTTGAGAAAAGATAATCTTTTACTCCAGAGCCTCCTAGATTGATTGTTTTTCAAGCACACTGCACACTGTCGAGACTTAATGCGTCCCGACTGAAGCTTCACCACCGGCTGCCCGTCCATTTTAAACTTTACGTAGACATTTAGTTGTTTGTTTAATGCAGGAAAATACAGAGCGCGTCATTGTGTGTGACGAATGCATCCGTCAGAAAACTCAACCGAGACTTCAGCTTAAAATAGGGATATTTCATGAAACACATTATATTCTACATGTCTCATATACAATTTTGCCCCAAATAAAGCGTTTAGTCTAAAGAGATCCTGTGAAACACATTCATTTCTGAGCTCCTCACTGCAGCCAGGAAGCCATGATTGATTCAGCTGAGACCTTCAGTCACGTGACAAACATTCCGTGAAACTTCTGAACTGCAGGCTGCTCAACACAGCAGAAAGGAGAGACTGTAAACATGTAAACAGCTTATTATACAGTATACAGTATGTAGCACATGGAGCCTCCATCTTTTTTCCAACATTGGTAACACTTGTGGCAGAATGTTGGATATGCAGATTCCGTTGTCTGACAACTTTAAAAAAATATATTATCAAAGAAATTCAACAGCGTTTATTTACAGTGACTTATTGAAACAAGGCCCACAGGTGGGGGCCTCAGTAATCCTGGGCTTTTATAGCTTTTACACAGTTACTTGGTTTGTCAATAAACTAAATTAGCATTTGCACTATGTTTAGCTAAAGTTAGCCAGCAATATCTGTGATGAGATGTCCTGCTTTCATTTGGAGATGAGACCGTTACCGTTTGTTAGAAATAATCCCAATGAAGGTGTTGGTGACTGTTACAGCCTCCCACCTCATCTCTGTCATGACTTCTGAGTGTGCTAGCTAACAATGTAGGACAGGTGAGGGGCTCTCAAACGTTTTGAGGGGAAGACCCCCATCTTAATCGAGGCACCAGTCACGCTTACTACCGTTTGCACTCTTAGATGCCATCGGAGCTATTTGTATTGTAAAAGCTTTCAACCCAAATGCTTCAGACCTGTTTCATTGTGACGAACACAAAGCACTTCCATTTGACTCCTGTGAAGAGGAAGATGTGATAATTATGTATTAATCCCACAGAAGGGAAATTTGGTCTCTACTGTCGAACTTTTTTTTATTACAGAAACAGACGCCTTCTTTTTTTTTTTTATTACAGCAGCTGTTCTACAAGGCTCCAGATTATGTAGTTTTTTGCCACCGTCCCAAAAATCATTTCAACCGCTCTGAAGTCTGTAAACAATAAACAATTCTAAATGTCATCCTTTTACTTTGTTATAGTTATCTATAATGTTTTTTCCCTCATAAAAACACACAATTCAAATGATAAGGAAATAGAAGATTGTATTTTTATCGATGAAACGGATCTTGCCATTTGTAGTTTTATGATGTATTATAAGCTGTTTTTAGCATAATGTTAGGAAGTTAAACAGCTCATAATTCATCTCTAATATCTATCTTATATTAATGTGAAAACATCTCCAAACACTTGTGTATTAACGTTTCTCACCAAAATGCATTTTACGAGATCACATGTGAACACATGATGACGTTATAATTCACCTTCGCCCAATACTCATTTACACTGAACGGAGCCTGAACGCATCATAATGTAACAGAACAGAGCCTATATATGTTAGCCGTTAGCGGTGCTGCTACGGTTAGCTCTCTTTATGTCAAGTTAAAAACGGACTGGTTGTTTACAATGAAAATTGGTAGGGCCATCCCCCCCCCTTCCCATTATCTTCTATTGAAGCGCCACCAGTGCAACATCAGAATGATGTCACAATGACGTCATGACCCTCCTTCTTTTATTAGTTCCTCGATACAGGGCAGGAACTTATGAGACGCACACACATGTTCTTCAATGATATGAACAATAATAACCCCCCCAATCTGTCATAGGAGCTTGAGATTGTCCTTCTTGATGAACAGTCTGGTGTCCCAGCAGACACCACGTAGCACACGGAAGACAGCATGTGGACTTGATTCATTGGAGGTCCACAGTGTCGTCCTTTTTATTTAGTTGTGTTAAAGTCTGTGCTTCAGTTATGAAAAAATGCTTAACACTTGAGAAGCTGGAAACAGCAGAGCTGATACAGAGAATACAAAAAAATCAGGTTTCAGTAAACACAGTTGTGTTCAATTACTCTTGTAGCAAAAGATTCTTTCTATAAACTTCCCTCCTGCGTCCTCTGGGTGGAGCCATGTAGTCACCGATGAGCTCTGTCTGTCGTAGTGGCTGAGTACTGTGTGATGTACAACGTTAGTGAACTGCATTCTGACATCCTACAAACATGAATTGAGCTTTTTGAGTCTGGGCTTATGGATGCGTTCAAGGGGTCAGCCGATGTTTCTCGACCCAGTGAAGGAAGTTCCTCTTATTCTCTTCATTCATATTTTGACGTCACACGCTCTGCTGTGGTTTGTTTTGAAGAAGCCACGCCCATCAGAGGGATGTATGTAAAAGTTCCGGGGCAGTCGAGAGGCGGACTGACAGCTGTGAAGGTTTTCGTAGTATTTGAGGCGATGTGTAACGTGTAGCTTGCAACAACAACAAAAGAAAGCCACATCAAAAGGCGCAAAAATGTCGTGTAGGGGTTTCGTCCGGTGTCTTCTGTCCCCGGCTTGTTTATTGTGAGCGATCGCTTTCACTCTTGCAGAGCGACGGTGAAAGGGGGCTAAACCAAATAAAACCCAACATGTTGATATCCCACCGGAACGTATCTGACTCTAAAAATATCCACGAGTTAATGCTTTTAATATTGCCGCCTCTCTTTTTATGCATCTCTCATAAGAACTTTTTCGTGAGCCTGATTAACGTTATGTGGTCATTTCACAAAGTAGTTGGAGAGAAAGAGCAGACATAACTTCTTCAGGAACATTTAAAGATGATTTAAGACCTGCAGTCTCAACTCAATGCCAACATCCACCATCGGGTGCTTTCTCTCTTGCACTCTGTGACATGCAGATATTTCCCCTCTCATACACATCCATTCACAATCAGTGGGCTGGATGTTCTCTCTCTCTCTCGCAGGAAGAGCTCTGGCTACCTCTGAATCAGGTTGCACTGCACAGTGTCATAGGTAGGCCTGTGATTGATCATGGCACAGTTGGCCTCCGTCTGTTCTTTCCTGTCTTTGACTAAATAAACGTTTCCCTCTGTGCTCGCTCGTTTATAAAAGCTCCTTTCCGCAATACCGCCAATGCGCACATCTATCCGTCAGCCTTGGCTCTTACTCTCCTAGTGTGTGTGTGTGCGTGTGCGCGTGTGCGCGCCGTCCCCCCTGTTTGTCTGGTGTCCATCTCCTCTTCCGGTACAGTACGATTTCTGTCCTTGTCTTCCTGCATCGCAGCACGCTGTGTTGCACATGGTGTTAATCTGCTCCATCTTTTGTTCATTTTTCATTTAACCACAGCGATTGTTTGCACAACAACGTTATTAATGCGCAACATTCGCATCCATCCGACGGAGTCGGCTATGGTAGATCTTTCATGTTTTTTTAATTTTTGCGCGTCAATTTGTATCACAATTTAAGTAAATGAGTCAGAAGATCAGCTTGTTTTACTCTGCAATGTGGTTCCCCGATGCTGCTTTAATTCTGACCTCAGTGAGACATTGATGGTGTCTTTCCCTCCAGTAGGTGTCAGGATAATGCAGCGCAAACGTGCATTGAAGACGGACAGTAGTCCCTGAATGCCGTTTCCCAAGCTGTTCATCCTTCAGTGTCCTCATCTCTGTCTTTTTATTTTTCGGGTAATTAAGACTCGGCTGTTGTTCTATGAGACCGTCACAAATTGAGTTTCGTCCCCGTCCCTGAAAAGATGGAGGACGGGCTCGTGTGCTGCGATATGTTCCTGTCCGCCTTTGAAGTGGGGAGGACATGTGGAGTCCATTGGCCTTAGTCAAATGCTCCCTGTGTGGGATTTAGTAGTGCAGTTTGCGTAGTGGTAGCCTACACACACACACACACACACACACACACACACACACACACACACACACACGTCTGGTTCAGCCTGTAGCCTTCTCTATCTTCACCATCTTTCACACACATGTGAGCACATCAGGACGGTGACACATGTTGGCCGCTCCGTACTCCGGCACATCGTGGGTTTTTAAAACGAAAAACGGCGACAAAGAGGTTAAAGTGGTGACTTTCAGCTTTTAATCCGAGAGTGTTTACGGGGCCCGTCAGTGCAGGGGGGGTCACAGCCCTCTTTTTTTCGTTCGTACTTCCTCCCTATTCTAGGGGGCGAGTTAATACAAATGTAAAGTTGTCATATTTAGTATGTGGTTACAGATCCTTTTGTAGACACTTGGTGTCTTCCCTGGTGATGGTGTAATGAATTTAATTTGACTCAATGGTTTTACACTACTCACCCCGTTACCGACGCTAAAGTCACCACTGTAGCCTCACAGTCGCTGCTTTATTTCATTTCCTAATGCTTTACGCACATGCAGGTCCGTTAGGTGTAGCTGACTCACACTGACGCTTAGTCCGGTTTCCGGTTGTTGCACCATACAACACCTGTATGCTGGAGACGCACATGTTTGGCATTTATTTCTTAATTGGCCGTGTCGACACGTGTGGATGATCTTAATGAAAACCAGCGATGCTTTGTCACTCGTTAGACGATCTGCGTACCACGGTTTCAGGAGTAGGCCGCGGCGGGGTCACGGGGCCGCCCGCAAGAACTTCTCGCTCGCATTTGGAAGGGAAACGTACGACACCTGTATCGAAGGAACGGAGCCCAGCTCCCAGAGCTTCAGTACTGGGTGGGTTCGGACCAGTGGAGGCCACAATCTGGTTCTGATTTTACTATTACATAAGCGATTCGAGACTGTTGTTTTTGAGAAGTTTGCTTTGTAGGGAGGACACAAAAAAAAAGCTTAGGAAACTAAAATAACAAACAAGAGTTCCAAAAGCAAATGTGGTGTGTAAACAGTTCTCGGGGGTGCTGTGTGATTGGTTTTCACCCCTCAAACAACAACCCCATCTCTCCACAATTAGTGTGAGGTGAACGGGTTTAGACGGAGGGCTTACTGGGGGGCTATAAATTGGTGCCCACAACAGTCTCCTCTTAAAATGGAGAGGCCCCCCCTTCACCTCAAATGATAAACAACACACCTGAACCCAACCGCAGGCAGTGATGGAGGCTTTAGCCAGGGAGGCGAGGAGAGGTAGGTGGAAGTGGATCCGAGCTTCTTTCTGAGGACGGGCCCACAAAGAATCCGCCAGTCACTATGGAGGGGCCCAAAGGCGTGTGATTATTAATTACCAATGGCTTCCCAGCCTTTGAAAAAGTCTGGGGGCCGCAGACATCAGATGTGCGGTAGAGGCAGAGGAGCGAAAGGCCTGTCATTACCGTCACAGAAACAATGCATCGAATTTGGCTGTCATGCATTTTTGCCTAATTGACTGTTTTGATGCAGGTTTTCTTTCTCCATTTTGTTTTTGATGGGGCACCGATGCCCCCCCCCACCCCCCTAGTCTTGATGAGGAGAACTTTGTGGGCTTTCAGCTTCACCCAGCGAGAACCTTCCGGAGGTTCTTTGATGGCAAGAAAAAGCCACTGGAGACCTCAGGGGCCTCACTGGCCTCCATTTATGTATCGGCACCACAACGCCATTTTTGATTCCTGACAAGAAGCGAGCGAGGAGGAGAAGTAATGTGTGGATGGTGTACAGTGCGTGTAACTGAATGTATGTGCTATATGTAGTGTGTGTGTGTGGGGCTGCAGGGTGGTACTTTTGTGTGTGTGTGTGTGTGTGTGTGTGAGGCTGCAATGAAAAGGGGGAGGCCGGGGACCCACAAACCACTTGAGGGGTCTCCTAGTTTGCATAATTAACTGTTGACACTAACTGTGTTTAATGAAGGCCCATTGAAGTCGTGGGCCCTCTTACACAGCCAGCCCCTGGGAATGAGACAGAGGCTCCTCTGGCAAAGGTTAAAACAATGTGTCTGGTTAACTTCCGACAAACGTGGCGAAACGCCGTTACCCCACGGAACCACCCGGGATTTCCCAGACCTGAATTACCCCCAGATGTTTGGCTTTGGAGTCCCTCATTATTATTATTATTTATTTCATTTCTTTCTCCAACAGAATTTGCTCAATCACCAATTTTCTGTAATACACGAGCGAATTTCGAGTTGCTCAACAGTATCAGATGGCGTGATCTCAGAGCAGTTTTGTGGACCCGGTTGCGTAAAAGGTTGTCAATAGCAATCGTGATTTCATCGTCTGTAATGTTTTTTGAAAGGCTGTTACTCACACAGGAAGAGGACAGGTCTTATTCCTCTCCTGGTTTTCTTTAGGCGTAGGTCCTGTAAGCACACTATTTGATCGATGTTGTTTGAAAGCAAAAATAAACTGTACCCATGCCGGAGCATTTTTGACCCACCACCATGTTATAAATTCAAGTCTACAGCACATAGCATGTACTTCTGAGATCACGCTTGCATTTCTACATGATGCATCTTGATTGCGTGATGTATAGGTCTATTATTAGAGAAGGGTGGCACCGGTCACTTTATGGCCACTCAAATGCCAGAAATCAAGTGAAAGCCGACAGTGTGTAGGTGTGTGTGGCTTCAGAGGGCTGTGCTCTGTTACTCCGTTGTGGGAAAACACACTTTTAAAACTGACAGACCACTTGGCGTACGACTGCAATCCCGTTTATACGAGCTTGTATATAGTCTCATTCACTGCCTACTATTTCTGTGAAAGAACAAGTAGTAAGAATCTGAAATACTTGCACTGTATTTTGGATGATTGATGTTGTTGAGCTAAAAATGAAACTAGACAATTTGAACCCAACACGTTTTCTGAAAGTTTTTATGTGGTCTAGTTATACAGGTAATGAGAATGAGGTAGAATATGCCACTGTAATGGTTCAGACTTCACACAACAGTTCATACCACAGGTCACCGTGGACACAGACTTTCTGTGTCCTTACAAAGTTCGGTGTGAACGCACATCGATGGTCTGATGTTTTGGCAGTGAAGGTCAACGTTGAATTGCGCCGGCTGAAGTCTAAGGCACGGTCCCAAAAGCCACCCGGTGCCCTCCACACTAGTTGCATCGCCACACGCATGCTTGCTGTTCAGTAACCGTCTCAGTTCCCCACGCATTCTAGTGCCAGGTGTGAACAGGAATCTGCCGTGCGCGGCTCATCTGGATGAGAGACGTCGAAAACGTCTTCCTAGAGGACATACTGTGGCAGTTTCACCTCACTGTAGAACGGTGTATCTCTGTAGCACATGGCACATATTACGGAACGGATGTGCTCAATAACAAATAAACACATTTTTATCACAATTACTTGAGGGGAGATTTTACGACACGAGCAGTTTTTTGGGTTGCAATGAGGAGACAAAAGCCAGAGGTTGTCAAATGTCACAGCACTTATCCAGAATCCAGCCGATGTGTTATGACTAATTTCTCCTCATGCCTTAATGTCTAACAATACTCGAGGGTCGTGACGCTCCGCTTCCTGAAAGTGTCCCTCCGTTCCCTTCTCGGCGTCACCGTTTGTGGCACCCCATTAATGGCTTTTCCATTTTGTCGGTCTTTAAACGCCTCCGGATGCCAATCTGCCCGTCCCAGTTTTGGGGTTTTCTCTCCACGTCTATGGTTTGTCACAGATTGCCAAAGAAAGCTTTCCACTTTTTTTTTATTTTTTTTTAAATCCGGACACTTTGACATGTTCAACGAGGTCACCGGGGATGTTGTGAATGATCGACGCATCCGGACCTCGTTTGTGCGACGTGATGTGAGGAATAGCTCGCTCTGTTTTAAAGAATCAAAGATTCTCCGTATCCTGTGAGAATCCTTTGAAAAGGCTTTTCCAGTGTGTCGCCCCCGCTCATCAACCTAATTCTCGGCTACCGCACAATGTATAAAAACAGATTTATTGTTCGGTTGGTCCCCATCAGGTTTCTTTTTTGTCTCAAAGGGGCCTGGAAATAGTTGATGGGGAGGGGTCTTTCACATTTAATGACAATGTCCTTAAGCTGGAAACTTTCCCACACTTTCAGGGAGAATGTGGTCCTAAGATCTGTTTTTTTTTATTATCAAAAATTGCCGCCAATAGATAGATGCCGTATGAAAATGTGCCATAACTGATTATAAGTGGGACAAGTGCCCTCCCCGTCCACCCACCCTTTTTATGCCTATGAGATGGGGCACCCCCCACCCCCCTTGGTTCTTGCACACTGGTTTCAGGGCCTTCAAAAGGGGGCCCCTCGAGCTTTGATCCTCTACATGGGTGCAGGAAAAAAATCTTTTTGCCCTACTCTGTGCCCAGCAAACCAAAGTTCCACCGCTGCCGTATGCTAATGCGAGCCAAGCTAATCACCCTTCCTAGTTGCAAGATTTATATACCATAATGGCACCCAGTGGCGCTCCTCCCCCCCCCCTACCCCACAATTCGGTGGCCCCCTTATCTACCCTTTGGATGTCCCATGGTGCAAAGGTGTCTTATATCTTGTGAATGCAGCTGCCTTGCCACCACCTCAGCCTCTTGCTTTCTTCTACAGAAAGAGGGTAACATGAAAACAGTCCCGTGGGTGGGCCCCCTTAATGCCCCCCCCCCCCCCATTCTCCGCCCTAATGTAAGTCTCCAAATGTCCCAACACACACAGGCGCTCCAAGGTAGGCTCCAGACAGATAAATGTGTCGGGGGTGGGGGGTCTGGAAAGCCATGTCCCCTCGGCCCCCTCAGCATGTCTAGTAGACCTGCTGCTCAGGGTTACAATTCTCCCGTCAATATCTCACCCATCAAACCCCTTTCAACCTACTTTGAAAACACATCCACCTCCAGCCTGAACCACGTCGACGAGGGGGCGTTCACACGTTCGTAACAACAACAGCGTACATTGTAAGCCGTAGGGAAACATTCCCTCCTCTGCACCTCTGAACGGGACAAACATGGAGCCTGTGCAGGGCTGGCCGGGCCACTCCAGAGCTCTTGGATCCGTCCCAGCTTCTCCTCAGGTGAACTCTATTCAGGCTTGTTGAGATGGAGAGTGTTGGGGGGGGGGGGGGGGTTGTTCTTTTCAATAAAAGGGCATTAACTCAAACGAAAATCTGTCTTTGTTCAACTAACTGTGAGTTGTAGGAAGGTAGCTTTTAGCTCAGTTATGACACACTCCGATCTGTCTAACAGCATTTTTGGGGGTTTGAGCAAACGTCATTTTTATTACAAGCTTCAGAGTTATTGAAGCTGTAAAAACATTCAAAAGGGCAGATTTAGTTGTTCCGCTTCCTTTCGATGATGTAATTGTTGCTCCTACAGTTTGCAGTCTTTTTTTGGGGCCTCTCAAGCACTAGTTTGTCCCCGAGGTAGTCGGTATGAATCAGTACACGTCCTCCTAGACACACGCTCGGAGGGTGTGGGTGGCGCACGTTTGCTTTGACCTGACAAATGGCAACTTTTGTATAAAACAGGCAGGTATCGCACCCTACCAATAATGTAAAGATCATTAAACCAGGACACATTTGGATGCTCCTAAAACCGGTACATATCTACCGGAAAATGTATTTTGTAGTCCACTTTTTACTTTTATACTTTACATCGACAAAGTTGTGTATGCACATAATGGAATTAATGAAGGAGGTGGAACATCCTCACTAACACATGTACAGCACGGAGATAAACAACATGTCAATCAAGCCTGTTAAATCACACTTGCACCTAGCACCCTCCATCTTTGGTCTGATTATTTCGCTCCTACATGCTATACTTAAGTGTTGTGCTATTCTAATATAATCCACTGCGTATTGCATTTGACAATTAACACAAACTGTAATGGGGGATTGTTGTTTAGCATCCAAAGATACTGTGGGTAACCTGCAGTGATAGAGGACCGTACTGTCATTGCATTCCAGAAATAAATGGATGTTATTCTCCAGGCATATAGAGGTCAAAGTCATAGGAACGGCGCACCGCGTTGACTCTGTAAGCGTCTGTACGCCCATGTGAACCACAGCAGCGGGCACTTACTGCCACGTCCAGATGGTGCTGGAAACAAACAGGGGGCCAATGCCGTAGGACCCCTCAATAGGACCGTCTAGACTGGTCCCTGACCAGACAGATACAGTCTCCCATCAAATTAGCATTTGTCAGATTTATGGTAATGGTCCGCAACAGTCTTCCTGTCAGTGACATCGAGATTTACAGCACTGACACCCCCCACCCACCCCCGCCGCTACACAAATACACCATCCTGAGCGCTCCCCTTTTAACCCACTCTCTCCTGCAAATGGGCCCTCCCCTACCCTTCAACCACCCCCCCTCCTCCATCCTTCATTTCTTAGCCCTAGCGCGTTGCTACTGAACAACTCTTGCCTCGTCTAAAGGCAACCTGTGTGTGTGTGTGTGTGTGTGTGTGTGTGTGTGTGTGTGTGTGTGT
>NW_022280691.1:0-21269 GCF_004355925.1 Anarrhichthys ocellatus | reverse complement strand
CACACACACACACACACACACACACACACACACACACACACACACACTCGCTCCCAGCTGGCCGCAGTCTCTGACATGCCTAGTGAGCTTTCTTGGAGTGACAGATGGCTTGGTAAAAAAAAAAAATCATATAATCACACACAGGCGCACACACACTCACGTGGGAGGACAAACATGTAATCGGCTCCTCAATCGGCGCCAAGCTTCGTTCCCTACTTGGATCCAACGCGCCCTCTCTCCTGCCCTCACCCACGGACTGTGTGCACACACGGGGGGATGCATATGTATATGCAGATGTAATATGATGCTGGATAAATGAATAACAATGCATCATATTTGAATTGTTATATTCTGTGAGCCTGAATCTACAACGTAACCAGAAACATTTGTCTCTCAGGTAGTTGAGCGCTACAATGTTTACCTCTGAAGTAGAAGTACACAGTAAGTAGTATTCAGTTGAGTTGCTTATTTTGAGGTGATTTGGGGGGCGTTTTCTGGTTATTTTGGGGTGCAATGCGTTAGAATAGAAGCACAATTTAATACTTTTTATATCTGAATATCGTAATAAATCTATAGCTGTTTGGGGCCATTTTATTTGGGGGGCCACATGCCAAATGGTAGAGTCTGACCGTGGGGTTGTTGACCCCTGAACCAGAGTGTTCGCTGGTGTTTCTGGATGTTTGATGCAGCTATATCTTGGCAGGCGTACTGCTCTGGACCCAAACACGAACGGGCATGTTTTCAACTAGCTCTGCTCTAGAGCTCACGTTGACAATGGCTGTGTCCTTAATCGCCCCCTCATTCATTCATGAATGAGGGGAAATTTGAGTTGCCTCCATTCTGCAAAGCTGTCTCCAGCTAGACTCTCACTCCGCCATAAGGTTCATTTTGCCTCAGTGTGCAGTAATGGAAAAAGGGAAATAGTCCCATTAAGTAGATAATTAGCTGCATGTCAGGAGAAGCTGCAGTACACATGCTGTTTATCGTGCTGTGCTGTGTCGAGGCAGCGGTTTCTCATGTGTTCTTGAAAGAATTTACAAAGCATTTGACTTTTGAGAGGCCTGCAGCAGGAAACATTGAGCTGACTTCTTTAGAGCCGTAGCAGTAATTTTTGTAGGGGGGCCATGGGGTCATTACAATCAAAAGGTTTAGCCCAAGGGGTCATAAATGCGCTTAGAAAAGGTCCTAGTCCTTATCAATCTTTGTGCACTATCGACATATTTTCTATATTGTATGCCAACATGACATGTACATATGCACCTTAAATGATATGATGTTGCTGCAGTGGACTTTATTAAAGCCCTTAGGTTGACTCTTTGGCCATATAGTAGAAAGGGTTCATCCTCAGGAGAGCGTGCATTTACATTCTGCAACTTTCATTGTGATGTGGTGATTGGATTTTGATATTTTCTTAAATGTGAAAGTTTTGGCCAGATGGTCACCAGAAACCTAGGGAGAGATCCTCTATGGACTATGACTTTTTATAGCACGTTTCATGGATAATAATATATTTTTTGAGATGCCTTATCACAAACAAAAGTGTTGCCCTTTGCTTTGCCACATGCCACAAAAACGGTGTTTTTATTGTATTAAGAGAGAGCACTGATGAATGAACCTTTAAACAAGAGTGACGGCTTGAAGCTAACCAAACCCGCATTCATGATCACCAAACCTCACTTCTCTAGTTGTTTTTACATATCTGCTGCTTTTAGTATGTATTTGATGGTATTTAGTGTATTGTATCATGTTGTGTTTTAATAAGCTACCCAGGGACTACAGATGAAAATGAGCTCATTAGCTAATTCTGGCACATTTACATTAAGGTGTAAGCTGAAATGTTGATTAATGTGTCTGGTAAAAATATCAGCGTATTGCAGATATATCAGTATCTGTGTTTGTGTCGATCGATATTGTGTCTCTCACTCCAAACGATTCAACTTTAAAGAATCCTTACTCTAATTCATGAAGAGAGTAGAGAGCAAGAAGAGCGTAACCTTCTTAATGATGAGACAAATCCTTTGTTATGCTTGATTAAGACTTGATAGACAGAAATCAGAATTGATAAGGTGGGTCAAGAGTCTGCTGGACTTCCAAACCTATCGCTGCTGTTCATGATGGAGCCAAATTGAATTAGATGAGAGTAGATATGAGTCACGACAGACAGAGGTCATTGTTGCCACCGCATGCACACCCACACACACACAGACAAATACACACACACATTCTGACAAGGCGGATGTTGTAGTTTGTGGTGCGTGAGCAGAGAGAAGTGTAAACACGATTATCTCTAATCCAACGCGTTCTGATGCGTGGTCGGAGCTGAATGTGTGTGCGTGTCGGTGTTTGACCTCAGAGAGGGATGAAAATGACAGAAACTAGAGTTGAAGCCATGCCAGACTTCTTCCAGGCTGTGTGAGCGTGGATGCGTTCACGCTGTCTGTACACGGTGCTGTAATCTGTGGGGTCAATGGAACTGAGCACACACAAACAGAGGAGCATCTAAGAGGAGCCTGTTCTTCTGTTTAACCCCAAACTGTTTCTCAAATCACTCAGTCACTATTCACCTGCACAGGTAATCAAACTGGGTGGGATTCAAAATGTATATATATATATATATATATATATATATATATATATAACTAAGCTGGTACGTATCCATTTGAGTGGGGGCATTTTGTAATGTGCATGTCTTTCATTTAGTTTTGAGTTGTGTTTGCCGGTCAGCGCTGCTGCTGTGCTTCATCTGTCGATCACTTGTTTGATGCTCCTTTTTCTAAAATGAACCAAGATGGATATTTCTGCTAAAACAAGGATTTATTTTCTTAAAAACAGCAAACTCACTTATAAAATATCAAACAGCTAAAATGTGACAATTTGCTTATTTTCTCTGTTAATCGTTGCAAACTGAGAATCTTTGGGGTTCAGTTGTTGATTAGACAAAAGAAGAACATAGAGATGTGACGTTGGGCTCTGGGTTTTTTCATGTGTATTATTCTGGCGGCAACCTCCGGTTCTGCCGAGTGAAACCAACGCAGAACTTGCATTCTCTGTAGTGTCCATCAGGGTCCATCTGGACGACAGCAAATAAAGGGAATGAGTTCACGTTCAGCTAGGAATTAGAAATTATTTCGTCAAACTAAAAAAAGATTCCCAGGCTCCGAGATGAACATTCAGGTTCTGACAAGGTGCAGACATTATAAAATATGGATATTAATGAATGACGTTTCTGTATAAGCTTCTTAAAACCTGGCAACTCAACTTAGACAAAACTTCCTCAATATGAGTTCTGGGAGGAAAGGTTTTCTTGCAATAATTATGAATTTTGAATAATTTCAGACATTATATTACCACAGAAGAGTTTAAAAAAACAAATAATGACAAAATAAACATGGATCAAAAATCAGATCAGCACAAAAGAAAAAAGGGAGCAAATATAAATTTTAGATGTCCGATCACATTTTTTGCCGCAGATACTAATTATTGATCATTGATGATCCATATTGTTGTCTGATTATAGCACCTGGTCTACAAGGATCCAGAATCATTTATTTTTGCCACCATCCCAAAAATCATTTCAACGTTCTGAAGTCAGTAAAGCATCAAAATTTCTAAATGTTATCCTTTTACTAGTGCTGGGCAACGATTAAAATATTTAATCGCGATTAATCGCATGGATTTTTTGCGATTAATCGCGATTAATCTCATTGTTATGGCAAAGTTCAATAATGAATTCAAAAGTAGTGTATTGTGCACTTTTATTTTAAAAGTACTGCTATATGAACAAAAGGGCAATAACATTTGGTTCACGAGATGCAGGTAGCATGTTTTATACTTAATGTGAATGTAATTCATACTTTGTTGGCATCTTATTCTGAAAACCGGATGTTTGTCTGAAGAAACCGGATGTTGTCTCACGTTAATCTTTCCGCTAACTTTCAAAGTCCTTCGCTCGCTCCCGATCTGTGCCGTTTGAATGCGTTTACCGTCAATGTCAGCATATAGGTGCACTAAAATTACTGACTATAGGATGTTTGCTGGCTTTTATCCCACTGTTCTTGTCATCCTCTTGTTGTTATGTATATGTATTGTCTCTTGTCTTCCAATAAATAAAAAAAATAAATAAATTTAAAAACAAATCATAATAATTAAAAAATGCGTTAACGCGCGATAAAATAATTGTCGGCGTTAATTAATGAATGCGTTAACGCGAAATTAACGCGTTAACTTTCCCAGCACTACCTTTTACTTTGTTATAGTCGTTTATAGTGAATAAAAACACACAATAACAGATTGTATTTTATGAAAACAAATCTTGTCATTAGTAGTTTTAATGATTTTATAATCTTCTTAGAGGTTTTGTGAGCAGCATTTATATTGCTGTGAAAATGTCTCCTTCAAAAGTTTCTCATCAAAACTACATTTAACAGATTGCATGTGAACACATCATGATAACGTTATAATTTCACCCAGTATTCATGTTCACTGAGCAGAGCCTGAAGGCATCATCATGTAACTGAAGTGAACCTGCGTTCGTTGTTCACCGTTGATGTTTTAACGAACGGTCGCCTCACACATAAGCCACACCCACATCTGCTCAGCCCTCGCTGATTGGTCCGAACGCATTACGCGATTTCTTGATGCTAAATGATGATTAACCATCGACACTTCCTCTGCCAGCGTACCTCGAGATGACATCATCCTTTCTACTGAGGCCAATCCAGCTCAGTCCATGAGTTTCAAACCCAGCTGGCCCGTGCCGGCAGCAGAAGGAGCAACGTTAGTGTTTGGGGGGGTCTGCCACGTCACATGTCTGACCTCCATTGTTGTGTGTGTGTGTGTGTGTGTGTGTTTGCAGAGGGGCTGTGAAGCGAACGCCACTAAAAATAAGACCTGGGCTGTTTTCTTTCCTCCAAAACTGTGAAATCTCAAGGACAAACTGGAGATCGAAACAGGAAGACATAAAAAGTCATGGCAACCAAGAGAGAACAGAACATGTGGTCACTGTGGGACCGGTGAGGTTGAGACGGAGATGCACTTCCTCCTAAAATGCAAAACATTCCATAAAACTAGGAACATTTACCTAAAACAATTTGACTCTATGATTTCAGATTTTAAAAAATCTAGTGATATCTCAAAATTAAAACTCCTCCTAGGAGAAGGAGAGAGGGCAGACCTTGCTGCCCAGTATGTACTGACATGCCACAACCTGAGGGACAGTAGGTGACGCTTTGGCGATGCCGTTCCTGGGCGTTCATGCCAATGGAGCAGATCTGAGTTTGGGTTGAATTGGGAGAGAGACGGAGAGAGAGAGAGATCTATCTATCCATGGATCTCTCTCTCTCACTTCGCTCCTCCCTTTGCTTCGGTGTCGGAGAGCTGCGGTGGCCTACAGGTAACGTGGGAGCAATGGGGGCTCTGTCTCACACCACTTTATGAGATGTTGTATTAATATTATTGTTATATTGATATTGTTGTGTGTTGATGTTATTGTATGTTTAATCTTCTGATGCTTTGGCAATATGGTTTTTAAACTTTCATGCCAATAAAGCAAAATTTGAATTTGAATTTGAGAGACAGACAGACAGACAGACAGACAGACAGAGGGAGGAGAGACAGAGAGAGAGAGGGAGGAGAGACAGACAGACAGAGAGAGGTGTAAGGAGGCCCTCTCAGTGCAGGAGAGCAGAATAATCCCTATTAAGATAATGACTGTTTCAGCAGACAAAGAGTAAATAAACAGAAACAGACTGTAAACTATGCTCCGTCTAAATTTAAACTCCGATTCAGTCAGACTGCAGGATCCGATGTCTGTGCACCCCGCAGTGCAGGCGGGAGGAGCGCGCGTGTGTGTGTGTGTGTGTGTGTGTGTGCATGCAGGCATTACACGGGGGCGGTGTGTTTACAATGAGATGAAGAGAATGCTTGGCAGGACATCAGCCTTGTAAAGCCCCAGGATTCCACATGGAAGACACACACACACACACACACACACACACACACACACACACACAAGCCCACAGAGAAAACAAACATACGACATGAGAGAGCTTTTGGTACACAAAAGGAAGAGACTGGCAGACATGTGGTCTGAAGGATTTCTACCTTTAGAGAAAGTTTGTGTTCTTCATCAGCAGTTCTCACCGGTGCTGTTCACTTTCTTTTCATCGTCGGTTTAGCTTCTCCACAGCAGCTCCCCTGAGAGTCTCAGTGTGTGTGAGTGAAGGTGAAGGGAGGTGGAGATCTGTTCTTTTGCTCTCATCATACACTAATTGAACTCTCCAATCCCCAAAACCCGCCGCTGGGGTGGAAAAGCATGTTTTCTTTAAACAATCGCCAAAACTTTACAGTTTATCAGCCAGAAGCTGTAAAAACCGTCATTATTGTCAGATTTTCATGTCCTTGAACACATCATGTGTGACGAACGCTTCCGTCAGAGAAAGAAATTCAACTTGGGTTTTTTTCTTTTTCTGTGTTATTCTGCACTAAAGACATGTTTGAGTTCCCTCTATTTCAACCATGATTGTTCTGTTTCCATAGAGAAGCAGGATTTACATATTTCAGTGAAAATCAAGGCCACAGAAAGAAAAATGTGACAGGAGCAAAGAACACCCCAAAATGGCTTGGGGTTCAGAGGGTTATTTTAACCTGATTGTCATGAAGAAGCTCTGGACAGATCATTTATACTAATGCCCACTGACATGGTTTGAAAATCCACTGTTATCTAACGTTTGCTCTCCAAGCATCTTAGTTTGCACATATTTAGATCAGAGAAGTCTTTTTCTCATGGTGTGCCCACAAATCCTTTCAATAAGTTCAGTGTTTAGGCCGCTGTATTTATAGAATCCTGCTTACGTCCGTGGTTGCCAGTAGGTGGCGCTATGACTGAGTTAATATTGGCATGCAGAAGTCCTAAAGCCATGACAGTCAACAAGCATGTCAAGTTTTGGACAGTTTTGACAAAGTACAGTCGAGTTACAACAGCTTGATGGATGATGGTGAACCATGTAAAATGGCTACCACACCAAGTCCATGTTGTTCAATGAAACCTAAAGCTTTTAGTAAGTTTTAATCGCTAAGGTCTTTAGATTGTTCTGACCAAAAAAACCAAGAGAAATTCATACAAAATTCAAAATGGCTGACTTCCCCCTGGGTTTAGAGCATGGACCCCTAAGACTTTTTTTTAAGTCTACATGTGATACATCTGCTTACCAAATTTTACACATCTAGGTGAAACGTACTGCGAGGGCTGCATCGTCAAAATATTGTAGGGGGCGCTATTGAGCCGACTTACCACTCTGAAGCATTAAAATCACATCAGATAACTACATTCAGGATTTGAAATGTGTCACAAGTTTGATTATGTTTTGAGTATTTTTAGCTCCTCAAAAACACCTTCATTTTTCATGGCGAACAATGCGTCGCCACGGCAACAGCCTTTCACGAAACAACAAACTTTGAGTAGCTTTTCATCACAAAGGTCTTTATATTGTTCTGACCAAATTTGAAGTCGATTCGATTTATTTCCCTAGGAGGAGTTTGTTAAAGTACAGCACCTGGAAATGACAAAAACGACACAAGAATTTCATAAAAAATTCAAAATGACTTACTTTGGGTTTAGAGCATGGCCCCAAGAGACTTTCTTTTAAGTCTACATGTGATACATGTGCCTACCAAATTTTGTAAATCTATGTGAAACGTACTGCGAGGGCTGCTTCTTCGAACTTTTGTAGGGGGCGCTATCGAGCCGATTTGCCACTCTGAACTACTAAAATCACATTATATAACTACACGTTGCCCTTTAAATCTGTTTGCCAAGTTTGCTTATGTTTCGAGCATTTTTAGCCTCTCAAAATTACCTTTGTTTTTCACGGCGAAGACTGCGTCGCCACGGCAACGGCGTTCGGCGAAACATCAAAAGCTTCATGTACTGGCATTATGAACTTCTTATATTTGTGTGGAACTAATTTGATGTTGATCTGATTTACCTACTAAGAGAAACAAGCCAAAGTATAGAGACTTTAACTTACAGTTACCAGTAGGTGGTGCTATGACTGATTCAAATTTGGCCTGCAGATGTCTTCAGGACTGGACTCTCATCAAACATGTGAAATCTGGTAAAGATCTGATCATGTGGAGTTGAGTTACATCAGTTTATTTCTTCATGGCGAAGGATTGAAATTCGCCGAGCCGCCACGTCGCCGCCCTTCTTACCACAACTTCCCTTATTGCCACAACTTCTTACAATCTTCACAATGAAGCATTATAACATTTTAGAGGGATCTGATTAATCTGTGAGGAGCAGGATGTCAAAGTACAAAACTTACAACTTCCAGTTGCCACTAGGTGGCGCTAATAATATGATTCTAAATTGTCATATAGATGTGTTCCGAGTCAGGATGTTATGACATATGAGAGATTTGGAGCAGATTAGACAATGTACGGCCGAGTTACCACAACTTCCTGTTTCATGGCGAATGGTGTTTTTTTGACGCCACGCCACAGACGCATAGTTCGATAACTTTTTGATCTTTGAGTAACTTAAATGCCAATGTCTCAAGAGCATACTGACCGAATCTGAAGTCAATCGGTTTAAATCTCTAGGAGGAGTTCGTTAAAGTATGATACCTTGAAACGGTCCAAAACGTCATGAAATTCAAAATGGCCGACTTCCTGTTTGGTTTAGTGAAAAATTCCAAGAGGATTTTTTGTACGTCCCATCACGTTCCACATACCTACCAAATTTTATACAGCTAGGTGAAACCCAATGTTGGGGCTACTCAATAGGGGGCGCTATCGAGCCAATATTTCATACCGCAGCTGAACACCCCAATCAGACTGCAATTTTCGCAAATTCTGGCTTGTGTGCCAAATTTCCAAAGTTTTCCAGTACCGCAAGCACCTCCTTTTTGCGACGAAACACGTAAAATAATAATAATAATAATAAACATTAGAATAACAATAGGTCCTCCGCTCAGACTACGTCGGTGCTCGGGCCCAAATAGTAATTTTGTGGGTGAAGTATTCCTTTAACAGGACTGCCCAACAAAACGATAACGGCAACACCTGGCCCATTTATGCCCAGTGGAATAAACCAGAATGTGGCCTCTGTGGTAGCGATCTACAAAGATCCTGTGACATGACTTCTTTACAAGTATCTCAGCTACTCCCTACCTGGTTCTGTGCAGTTCTTTGTGGGCTCCGAGTAGAGCTTTGACTCGTTGTCGTAGACCTCTTGCAGGAGGTGACGGCTCTCCCACCTCTCCCCCTCCTCACCCATGGAGCTGGAGACGTGATATCCTGAGAGGGGCAGAAAGAAAGAAAAAGAGAAAGGAATGGTTAAAATGGTTTCACAGAGGACTCCAAACAAACTAGCCAGACAAACCATTAGTGGCAGGCAGCTCTATCCCGAGGGCAGTTGTCTCGGTGAAAGACACCGAACGCATCACGTTGCATTCGAGAAACTTGTTTTATGTAACAGTTTCACAGAGATCCCACGATCTCTGTGTTTGTTATTTGTTATTTCTGCACATGAACGTTAGGTAACGGCTAAAAAAGACGCATGTTCCTCATGCACAAACGAGCTGATGGATGTGACGCACGAGCTCTTTAGTTCCACAGTTAATTGGCATTCCTGAATAAACTCCCCCCAGAACAAAAGGCAGATGAGACATGCGTCTTGTGTCACCACGCTTCCTGCAGGAGCATTAACGAGCCGCCGCGAGGCCGATCATTCCAGCTCAGTCATCTGGGTCACGGTATCCTCAAGCGCCCCCCCAACCTCCGACCCATCGCCTCACTCCCACCATGCATTGCAGCGCGCCGGGGCGTCTATAAATAGAGCTGAGCTCGACTATATTTATATATTATAAATGCAGAAACATGAAATGTTTTGCAAGCAGCCGTGTCACGGGGCAGATGGGAGAACAGAGAGGCAGCGAGCTAGAACGGGATGTTCTGGAGTGACGGTTGTAGCTGCTGTATCATGGCAGGAATATGTTGGATATGGGCTTGGAAGTATTATGTTTAACTAATAACTGGGAACACCAACAATTACGCTGAAAAGCGGATTCGATATATTCGTTAAAACTGTTGTTTTTGTCATGAGTCCTTTCACATAGGATGCGAATGTTAAACGGCCGAAAAGCAACGTCATTCTTTTTACAGAGCGAGGTGGTAACATCAATAAAGGCATCAACCAATCATGTTGTGCAGAACAGACATATTCAAAACACTGTAACGTTCAACAACAAGGAGGCTGTGAGTCTGAACCAGGTGGCAACCTCCGGTTCTGCCGAGTGAAGCCAATGCTGAAGTGTCTTAAAACTTGCATTCTCTCTACTGTCCACCAGGGGGCGACTCCTCTGGTTGTATAGAAGTCTATGAGAAAATGACTCTACTTCTCTCTTGATTTATTACCTCAGTAAACATTGTAAACATGAGTTTATGGTCTCAATCTCTAGTTTCAAGTCTTCTTCAATACAGCATGATGTTCATTTCGTACATTATGGTCCATTTAGAGTCAAACAGACCATAAAGCAGGGGATGCTTTAGGGCGGGATTACTGTGATTAACAGGTCTCTACCAGAGACGTATACGGCGTCTCTACATCACTCCTCCACATTCCAAATATGATCACTTCTGTTCATTGGTTGCGAAACAACATGGCGACAAAATTGTGGAACTCAAAGCTTCAAAACATCAGTCTACGTCCACTTCCTATATACAGTATATGGTCCAAACCAAGACGGCAAACTTTATTGCTAATACTTTGTGCATCAGTAAAGTAATGAAATAACTTGATGTGTACGGTATCGTATTTGATGGATTAGTCCCAAATAGATACTTCCCTCTGATTAGAAAAAAAACTGCCCTCTGTCAACAGGGACACCGTTCCTGGAGAGGGTTAAATTATCTAATGTACTGAAAGCATTCAACGCTGTGAGATTAACATGCAAAATACCATTTCCCACTGTTGTGTTGAGTTGGACGAGGAAATGTCAAGAGACCAAACCTGGAGAAATAAGGCCAAAATGATCTGCATGACTAGATACAATCAGAGGTACGTAAACAGAGCCTTACCCTCAGCTGCGAAAGAAATGTGGCTTTTATGTTAAAAACAAAGCCAGCTGTGCAGTGACACTTGCTTGCAGTGTGTATTGTTCTACAAAGAGAACTGAAGGGTGAAATCTGCCAAGCTTCATCAGTGCAAAGCTTCCATACAGCTGTGACGCCTTTCATCCTCTTACTATATGCTCTTCCCCTAAGCCAGAGCTTCTGTCTGTGTGTGTGTGTGTGTGTGTGTGTGTGTGTGTGTGTGTGTGAGACATTAGTAGAAGACATTGAACAACTTTACAGCTGGAAACTAGTGGTGTAATGGACCACGTCGATCCGTGATCGGTATGGATCCCCCTCACAGTTCAGCACACACGTGAACTGTGGATTAATTCCACAGTTGATCGTTAACCATCAGAGTGTAAATAAAGTTTTACTGCCGATGGTTCTCCAATATTCATTAAAATATGTGTTTCTAGTCTCTGACCTCGGATAATGTTTCATTGTAAACAACCAATCAGTGTTTAAACCAACAGAAGGAGAGCTAGTAACGTTAGCAGCACCGCTAACGGCTAACCAACGGAGGTTCACTAGTTACATTATGATGCCTTCAGGCTCTGCTCAGTGAAAATGAGTACTGAGTGAAGGTAAATTATAACGTTATCATGATGTGTTCACATGTAATCTGTAAAATGTAGTTTTGGTGATGAACTTGAAATATCCAGGTTAGGAGACGTTTTCATAGGAATATAAAATAGATATTAGAGATGAATTTTGAGCTGTTTACACTAGCTCTAATAATACATCATTACTACTACTACTATCACTACTAATGACAAGATTTATTTTAATCAATAAAATACAATCTTTTATTTCCGTATCATTTGAATTGTGTGTTTTCATTCACTATAAATGACTATAACAAAGTAAAAGGATAACATTTAGAAAGTTTGATGGTTTACTGACTTCAGAACATTGAAATGATTTTTGGGACGGTGGCAAAAATAAATGATTCTGGATCCTTGTAGACCAGGTGCTATAATCAGACAACAATATGGATCATCAATGATCAATAATTAGTATCTGCGGCAAAAAATGTGATCAGACATCTAAAATTTATATTTGCTCCCTTTTTTCTTTTGTGCTGATCTGATTTTTGATCCGTGATCCGATCCAAACCGGGAGTTCTTTTTCAAACTTCGTTTCAGTGTTTCACTATGGGGAATTGCCTTGGCGTGACCAACTATGGAAGCTCCAATGACACCACGTCTGTCAGTGAAAGACAGGTCGGCTGTGGGAGGGCCCCGCCCCTACCTATTATTACAGCCGGCTGCCTCCTCGCAAATCATTCTCGCTTTCTTCCCGTGAAGAAACTATAGCTCCCTCAGCTCATCTAGGCTAGCTTGGATTGCTGCTCTACAGTTCACAGACAGTTCCGGGCTTTAGTCTGGAGTGTGCTGAGTAAGTACTTCGGAAGAAGTATAATTAAAACGTTACACAGAATATTTCGAGCAGTGTCAGCGTCAAGGCAAGCTGTTCCCCGACTACCCGGTATCTGTTTACCGGTGTGGTCGGTGACTGTGTGACAGTATTTGCGGTGGCTAACGCGTTACGGCGAGCCCACCAGTGTTCGGTTAGCATTAGCTTGTTAGCCGAGCGGAGTATCCGGAGTTCAGCTAACGTGTCACGGCGAGCGAACTCCTTTGATAAGCTATTCACCCGGGCTAAACCCCGTGTGCTAGCACAATTGACCGACAGGCTAAAGCATTTCGGCGCGCCCTGTACGGCCAATTATTTACGTATTTCCCTCCCTTTCCAGTCGCCATGTCGAAGGCCGCTACCCCCATCTGAGGGTCGGAACCGAAGACCAAAGAGGCTGTATCCCGCCTGTGCCCTGCGTCATGTGGGGCGTCCATCTCGGGCAGGGATCCTCATCCTATGTGAGCTTGCATGGGCGATAAACATGCTCATGCAGCGCTGGCTGACCCCAGGCATGTTTGCACTGTGCGTCAATGCCAGAGAAAATCCTGGAAAGGAGACTGAGAGTGGTGGTATCAAATAAGCAGGACCTGTGCCTGTCAGGAACCACCACGAAAGCCACCCATCTGCCGCGAGCTGGGCGGACATGATGGAGGCTGAATGCAGGGAAATACCTCCACTTTTCGAGGGGCTCCTCGATGTGGAGCTGGGCTGTGAGGACGCAGAGGGCGATGCCAACTCTGACTTCCTCGAAATGGATGACACGGAGGAAGAGGAGGATGACTCCACTTTTCCTCTCCAACAGCCCAGACCCCCTAGTGCATCCGACGCTGTTTCCCCGATGGATAGCGACTTATACGAGGTCTGCAAACGGGCCGCGTCCAAGTTGGCCATACTATGGCCAGCAGCCCAGGATGCTACAGGGGGGGAGAGAGACCTGTATGATGGTAAGAGGCTCCCACAAGCCCAGCCGCCGTCAAAACAACTTCTGCCGGAAATGCCTGTCTGTATGAAAGAAATGAGCAGGTACTGGTCCAGACCGTTGAAGAGTTAAGCTTCCCACGAGGGGCTACTCAAAGCTGGAAGTCGACGGGAAGGAGGAACTGGGGCTGGCTGAGCCCCCAGCAGTGGAGCCTTCAGTGGCGTATCACCTCCACCCAAACCGGCGCTCTCTCTCCGCTTCCTCAAACATCTCTCTGCCAAATAAAACAGATCGCCTCACCGCCTCTGTTTTTCAGAGAATGTATAAATATGCGGCACAGTCTGTGTGCTCGCTAAATGCTTTGACTCTGCTATCTGCATACCAGGCAGAAATCCTGGAGCAGATGGGTGGTCAGCTGGACACAGGGGCACCTAACCTGACCCTATGGGATGAGATCTGTGCGGTTAACGATCTTATCCTACGCTCATCACGGGGTGCAGTGCAAGGCTGCGGTTGTGTAATGGGCCTGGCAGTCTCAGGTGAGAGAGCCCTGTGGCTAAATCTCTCAGGCGTCGGTGATGCTCAGAAGGCAGAGGTCATGGATGCGGCATATGACCCAGCCAAAGGTCTGTTTGGTCCAGCTCTTGAAAAGATGAGAGACCAGCACCCTCAGGAAACAAGAAGGCAAAGCCTTTGACCTCTGCTTGCCCCGGAGACACATCCCTCGCGCTCCACAGACACAGAGGGCGGGCTCTGCGGCTACAGCCACAGCAACGAGGTGGAGACAGGAGGGTGCCAGACCGTATAGACAGGCAGCTGGTCAGCAGACTAAACAGCAGCCTCGTTCAGAAAACCCCAAACCATGGGGCAAACACTCCTTTGCTGCAGTGGCAGCAAGAAACCGCCCTCCCCACCCTGGGGATGGGAAGAAGAAGCGTACGATCTAACCAGCCTTGCTTCTCCCTCTCCTCCATCCAAGAAAAGGAAGGAGATGAAGGTGAAACAGAACCCCCGAGTTCATGTTTCAGGAGGGGAGGAGCATCAGAGGCGAAGGGCAGTACAGTGTCACCAAGCACTTCTACCCAGTTCAGCAAACAAAGAAATAAAATTTGCATTTTGGCAGCCTGGCCAAGAGCCAAGGGCAAAATGCTCCCCCAAAAACGAAATAAAAACAAAACCATGTCATGGCCCCATAATTCCCGCAGTGGGAGCTCACGCTCCTCCGAGGGAAGGCCGCTCCCTTCAGGTAAGGGAGGTGACGTCACCGCAGGGTGTGTGCAGCCCACTCGCTGTCCGGGCGGATCAGTGGCGCGCATGCGCAGTGCACCCCTGGGTTTTGTCCACTATTTCTCGGGGGTACAATTCGGTACGAAACCACCCAGATTCAACGGGGTGTTGGTTTCAGTAGCCAAGGGGGATTCAGCTCACGTCCTGGAGGACGAAGTAGCATCCCTGTTAAACAAACGAGCGATCAGAGCTGTCCCGAACGAGGAAGCTCAGCGAGGCTTTTACTCTTGTTACTTCCTCATCCCGAAGAAGGGGGCTCATCCCGAAGAAGGGGGCTCATCCCTTGTGTGTTAAACAAGCACCTACACAAATACACGTTCAGGATGTTAACACACAGAGTGCTCTGTCGCTCAATTCGTCAGGGGGATTGGTTTGTAACAATCGATCTCTTGGATGCTTATTTTCACATCGCCATTTATCCCGCACACTGGAGGTTTCTCAGGTTTGCCTATCAGGGCAGAGCCTACGAGTACCTAGCCATCCCGTTCGGGCTTTCATTAGCCCCAAGGGTGTTCAGCAAGTGTGTGGAGGCTGCGCTGTCTCCGTTGAGGAACAACGGCATCAGAATATTCTCGTACATAGACGACTACCTGATTTGCTCCCACTCGCAGGAGCAGGCAGTCAGAGATTCCGCCATGGTGATAAAACATCTCACGGATCTTGGGTTCAATATAATTTGGAAAAAGAGTCGGATAGAACCCACGCAATGTACAGAATACCTGGGTCTCAAAATAAACTCGCTCTCTTATCGCGTCACGCTGACAGAGGCGAGAGTATTGTCCCTAACTCATTGTCTATCCCTATTCCGACTGGGGAAAGCCGCGTCGTTCAGACTATGCCTTCGCCTTCTCGGCTTAATGGCGTCAGTGATATCTGTGGTACAGTTGGGGCTCCTGAAGATGAGAGATTTTCAGCGCTGGGTCGCGGTGTTACGCCTGTGCCCACTCCGTCACCTCAGCCGCAGAGTGAAAATATCACCAGCGTGCGTAGTCGCGCTCCGCCCGTGGGGGGACTCTACGGCTCTCACGTCAGGTGTTCCCCTGGGGACAGTGTCATCCAGGGTAACCTTGACAACGGATGCCTCCCTCTCAGGGTGGGGAGCAACCATGTTGGGCAGAACAGTGAATGGCACCTGGGACCCGAGGCAGGCTCAGACTCACATAAACCTCTTGGAGCTCTGGGCAGTGTTTTATGCACTGAAGCATTTTCAAACATTTCTCCAAGGACGCCATGTCCTGGTGAAAACAGACAACACTACAGTGGTAGCATACATCAACCGCCAAGGCGGCACTCGCTCACTGCAGTTGCACAGGTTGGCTCGGAAGATAATTGTGTGGAGCAGCACCAGGCTCCTGTCCCTTCGAGCAACACATGTTCCGGGCGTTTTGAACAGAGGGGCGGATCTTCTGTCCCGGGGAAACCCTCTGTACGGAGAGTGGACTCTCCACCCGCAGGTGGTGAAGCAAGTTTGGCAGAAATATGGCCAGGCAGATGTAAATCTCTTCGCATCGCAAGAAAACGCGCACTGTCCGCGGTTTTTCTCCCTGTCGGACATGAATGCACCCCTGGGGGTGCATGCGCTAGCCCACTCCTGGCCAAAAGTGCTACTCTATGCATTCCCCCCCCCTCCTGATCTCCCCTACTCTAACCAGGGTGAGAGAACAGGGCTTGTCACTAATCCTGATAGCCCCACGGTGGCCATTCAAGCATTGGGTAGCAGAAATAATACAGCTTCTAGCTGACGAGCCGTGGCCCCTCCCCATACGTAGGGACCTTCTGTCCCAGGCGGGTGGGGAGATCTACCACCCTCACCCAGACCGGATAGCTCTCTGGGCTTGGCCCGTGAGAGGTGGAACTTGAACGCGGCAGGCCTGCCTGCATGGGTCATTGACACCATTTAGATGGCCAGAGCCGCGTCCACTCGCTCTCTTTACAGTGGTAAATGGCGGGTCTTTGAGGAGTGGTGCCAGCTGAGGCACACCATTCCGTTTCAGTGTTCAGTGGTGGACCTGCTGGGTTTCTTGCAAGAATTAGTGGATAAGGGTAGAGCCTTTTCTACTATTAAAGTTTATTTAGCGGCTATCTCAGCCTGTCATGTAGGCTTTGGGGAGAAGCCTGCGGGGCAGCATCCTTTAGTATGTCGTTTCATGAAAGGTGCACGCCGTAAACTCCCCGTTTCTAGGCCACTGGTTCCTCTGTGGGATCTGTTGGTGGTGTTGGAGGCCCTCTCTCAACACCCATTTGAACCTATGGAGACGGTGGGGATAAAGTTTATTTCACTTAAAACAGTGTTGCACTTAGCTTTAAACACAGCAAAGCGTGTGAGTGACTTACATGCTTTATCCACTCGCCCTTCCTGCTTGCAGTTCGCTCCAGGGCGGACTAAGGTCCGTATGCGGCCCAACCCGGCTTTTGTGCCCAAGGTGGTGAAGCCGACCTACAGATGTCCCACGGTGGAGCTGTCAGCTTTTCAGCCACCTCCATTCTCCTCAGAGGAGGAACAAAGGCTTAACACGTTATGCCCGGTACGAGCACTACATGTGTATGCGAGTAGATCGGCAGGTTTCAGGAAAGGGGATCAGCTGTTTGTGTCCTGGGCCACTCCCCACAAGGGCAAGCCACTGTCCCGCCAGAGGCTGTCCCACTGGATTGTAGAGGCTATATATCTAGCCTATAGTTGTAGGGGTTTGCAGCCCCCACAAGGTTTGAGGGCTCATTCCACTAGGGGTATGGCCACTTCATGGGCCCTGTTCAAGGGTGTTTCAGTGAAAGATATTTGCGCTGCAGCGAGCTGGCCGATGCCGCACACTTTTGTAAGGTTTTACAGGCTCGATGTCTCGGGGTCTTCCTTGGCACAGGCTGTGCTGGAGGCAAACGCGCCAGAGTCCCTGTGATAGTCATTACCAGGCTGACAATAATTGGCTTCGGGTAGTGTCATGCAATCCGGGAGTGGGCTATATCCCCATAGTGAAACACCGAAACGAAGTTTGAAAAAGAACTTTGGGTTACTTAACGTAAACCCTGGTTCTTTGATAACAGAGTGAGGTGTTTCACCGTCACAACCCTCCTTGCATTTACACGGAAAAGAAATCGGTCTAGAATGATTTGCGAGGAGGCAGCCGGCTGTAATAATAGGTAGGGGCGGGGCCCTCCCACAGCTGACCTGTCTGTCACTGACAGACGTGGTGTCATTGGAGCTTCCATAGTTGGTCACGCCGAGGCAATTCCCTATAGTGAAAATCCTTACTCTGTTATCAAAGAACCAGGGTTTACGTTAAGTAACCCAAAGTTTTATGATTTGTTGTACCACTACTGGAAACACACAACATACTCCTCGGGAAACCTCTCTATCTCATCATTATTCTCACAGGAGGTCCTTTATTTTTTTATTTTTTTCTGTCCTTTTCTGCAATATCAGGCTGGGCTCATCCAGCATTTGTTGCAATACCTACAAAAAATACAGCTCAGTAATTCATAGATGTCTCACGGAATTGTTCCGTATGATATCCAAGTAGTCTTGAACGAGAATGTATATAAACCACTGAATCACACAGCAGGCGGGTGGAAGTTGAGGTGGATGGATCCAACAAACAGCGACCTTCCAGCCAGGAGACCACTGTCCGTTCCTCCTGTGAACGGACAGAAACTCAAGCTCTGCAAACCTGTGGTGAGGAAATTCAAGAAGTGGACCAGTGAAGCTCTGGAGGATCTTCGGGCGTGCTTGGACTGTACAGACTGGGACATTTTTAGGACTGCTACCAACAGTCTGGATGAGTACACAGAGGCTGTGACTTCATATATCAGCTTCTGTGAGGACAGCTGTGTTCCAACAAGCACCAGGGTGAGTTACAACAATGACAAACCCTGGTTTACAGCAGAACTCAGACAGCTAAGACTGCAAAAAGATCAGGCATTTAGGAGTGGGGACAAGGACTTGTTTAAAGAGTCAAAATACAGGTTTAGCAAGGCGGTGAGAGATACTAAACGACTGTACTCTGAGAAACTGCAACACCAGCTCTCAGCAAGTGACTCTGCTTCTGTCTGGAGAGGTCACAGACAGATCACCAATTACATGCCAAAGAGCCCCCCACTCCATGAATGACCTCCGCCTGGCAGACGAGCTGAACGAGTTCTACTGTCGCTTTGACAGACAATGGGACAGCCCTGACTCCATCCCCCACAGCTCCATCAACCAGCCCCAGACCACCAGGTCCCCCTCCCCCAGCCCAGCGGGGGCCCATGCCTCTGTACCACCCATCACAGTGTCCCCCCCCCCCCCCCCCCCCGCCCCTCTCTATTCAGGAGAGTGACGTCAACAGGCTTTTTAAAAAACAAAACCCCCGCAAAGCAGCCAGCCCAGACTCAGTCTCCCCCTCCACCCTGAAGCATTGTGCTGATCAGCTGTCTCCAGTGTTTATAGACATCTTCAACACCTCCCTGGAGACATGCCACGTACCAGCCTGCTTCAAAGCCTCCACCATCATCCCTGTCTCCAAAAAACTAGGATCACAGGACTTAACGACTACAGGCCCGTCGCCCTGACCTCTGTGGTCATGAAGTCTTTTGAACGCCTGGTCCTGTCCCACATAAAAACCCTCACTGACTCACTCCTGGACCCCCTGCAGTTCGCCTACAAAGCCAACAGGTCTGTAGACGACGCAGTCAACTTGGCCCTTCATTTCATCCTCCAGCATCTGGACTCCCCAGGAACCTACGCCAGGATCCTGTTTGTGGACTTCAGCTCTGCCTTCAACACCATCATCCTGTCTCTGCTGCACGACAAGCTCTCTCAGCTGCACGTGCCCGACTCCACCTGCAAGTGGATCACAGACTTCCTGTCTGACAGGAAGCAGCATGTGAAGCTGGGAAAACACGTCTCAGCCTCTCAGACCATCAGCACCGGTTCCCCCCAAGGCTGCGTTCTTTCCCCTCTGCTCTTCTCCCTGTACACCAACAGCTGCACCTCCAGTCACCAGTCCGTCAAGCTCCTGAAGTTCGTGGATGACACCACCCTCATTGGACTAATCTCTGGTGGGGATGAGTCCGCTTACAGGTGGGAGACTGACCATCTGGTGACCTGGTGCGGTTTGAACAACTTAGAGCTCAACGCTCTAAAGACAGTGGAGATGGTTGTGGATTTCAGGAAGAACGCAGCCCCACCAGCCCCTATCACCCTGTGTGACTCCCCCGTCGATGCTGTGGAGTCCTTCCGCTTCCTGGGCTCCATCATAACCCAGGACCTCAAGTGGGAGCTGAACATCAGCTCCCACTTGAGGTGGGCTCAGCAGAGGATGTACTTCCTGAGGCAGCTATAGAAATTCAACCTGCCAAAGACAATGATGGTGCACTTCTACACAGCCATCATTGAGTCCATCCTCTGCTCCTCCATCACGGTCTGGTACACTGCAGCCACCGCCAAGGACAAGGGCAGGCTGCAGCGCATCATTCGCTCTGCCGAGAGGGTGATTGGCTGCAATCTGCCGTCCCTCCAAGACTTGTTTACTTCAAGAACCCTGAAGCGAGCAAGAAGGATTGTAGCCGACCCCTCTCACCCTGGACAAAAACAGTTTGTGCCCCTTCCATCTGGTAGGAGGCTGACGTCCATCAGGACCAAGACCTCACACCACATGAACAGTTTCTTCCCGTCAGCAGTCGGGCTCATTAACAGAGCCCGGGACCCCCACTGACTCTGTCATCCCCAGGACAAATTCCTACCGGTCACTCCCCTGCATCCCTTCTATTACACTTAACACTTTTACACTACACTTACATCTCACTCGTTTATAGTCCTGTTATCTGTTCATTTGTGCACTTTATTTTATATTTCACTTTATTTTATATTTTACTTTATTTTATATTTTTCTGTAAATTTTAATATGTTTCTACTTTGCACTGTTGATTGTTGTTTAATGTTATGCACCTCCCGTCATGTCAAATTCCTTGTATGTTCAACATACCATGGCAATAAACGGTTCCGATTCTGATTCTGAAATCAGAAGTCAGTGTTGAGGTTTCTGTCACGTGTATTACCTAAAGTAACTTAGATTGCAGTCGGCATGCTCGCAGTTTAGAGAAACAAAGTCAGTCACGCAATAACACAAAAGAAACCAGTGATCGATGCAGCGATAGACTAGAAGCCTGGTGAATAGAGCGGTATAACGGTGAACATGTTTTTCTGCTGCAGCCCTTCCCGACGGGGAACTGTAACCGTTATATGGCTCTCTTCAAAACCACTGGACTCCACTGACAAAAACAGTAATTTTACCTCGCAGACCACGTGAGTACACATACTAACCCTTTTAGAAAGTTTGAATCAACAGAACACACTGCCCTGTGTGAGATGCACACTTACAGTGAAACACAGACAGACCTGGTGAGTGCTGTAGGTGGCTGGTGGTCCAGTGAGGCAGAAAGCATCACCACGGCTGAGGTTACTATGGTGATGGAGGAGGTGCATGACATAACAGTGAGTTACTCACGCACACACACACACATAACTGCAAGTACATGCTATGGGAGTCTGTGCGAC